>NC_092280.1:12682719-12762267 GCF_036320965.1 Panulirus ornatus
TATATATATATATATATATATATATATATATATTTATATATATATATATATATATATATATATATATATATATATATATATATTTATTATTTATATTATACTTTGTCGCTGTCTCCCGCGTTTGCGAGGTAGCGCAAGGAAACAGACGAAAGAAATGGCCCAACCCACCCCCATACACATGTATATACATACGTCCACACACGCAAATATACATACCTACACAGCTTTCCATGGTTTACCCCAGACGCTTCACATGCCTTGCTTCAATCAACTGACAGCATGTCAACCCCGGTATACCACATCGCTCCAATTCACTCTATATCTTGCCCTCCTTTCACCCTCCTGCATGTTCAGGCCCCCATCACACAAAATCTTTTTCACTCCATCTTTCCACCTCCAATTTGGTCTCCCTCTTCTCCTTGTTCCCTCCACCTCCGACACATATATCCTCTTGGTCAATCTTTCCTCACTCATCCTCTCCATGTGCCCAAACCACTTCAAAACACCCTCTTCTGCTCTCTCGACCACGCTCTTTTTATTTCCACACATCTCTCTTACCCTTACGTTACTCACTCGATCAAACCACCTCACACCACACATTGTCCTCAAACATCTCATTTCCAGCACATCCATCCTCCTGCGCACAACTCTATCCATAGCCCACGCCTCGCAACCATACAATATTGTTGGAACCACTATTCCTTCAAACATACCCATTTTTGCTTTCCGAGATAATGTTCTCGACTTCCACACATTCTTCAAGGCCCCCAGGATTTTCGCCCACTCCCCCACCCTATGATCCACTTCCGCTTCCATGGTTCCGTCCGCTGCCAGATCCACTCCCAGATATCTAAAACACTTCACTTCCTCCAGTTTTTCTCCATTCAAACTCACCTCCCAATTGACTTGACCCTCAACCCTACTGTACCTAATAACCTTGCTCTTATTCACATTTACTCTTAACTTTCTTCTTCCACACACTTTTCCAAACTCAGTCACCAGCTTCTGCAGTTTCTCACATGAATCAGCCACCAGCGCTGTATCATCAGCGAACAACAACTGACTCACTTCCCAAGCTCTCTCATCCCCAACAGACTTCATACTTGCCCCTCTTTCCAAAACTCTTGAATTTACCTCCCTAACAACCCCATCCATAAACAAATTAAACAACCATGGAGACATCACACACCCCTGCCGCAAACCTACATTCACTGAGAACCAATCACTTTCCTCTCTTCCTACACGTACACATGCCTTACATCCTCGATAAAAACTTTTCACTGCTTCTAACAACTTTCCTCCCACACCATATATTCTTAATACCTTCCACAGAGCATCTCTATCAACTCTATCATATGCCTTCTCCAGATCCATAAATGCTACATACAAATCCATTTGCTTTTCTAAGTATTTCTCACATACATTCTTCAAAGCAAACACCTGATCCACACATCCTCTACCACTTCTGAAACCACACTGCTCTTCCCCAATCTGATGCTCTGTACATGCCTTCACCCTCTCAATCAATACCCTCCCATATAATTTACCAGGAATACTCAACAGACTTATACCTCTGTAATTTGAGCACTCACTCTTATCCCCTTTGCCTTTGTACAATGGCACTATGCACGCATTCCGCCAATCCTCAGGCACCTCACCATAAGTTATACATACATTAAATAACCTTACCAACCAGTCAACAATACAGTCACCCCCTTTTTTAATAAATTCCACTGCAATACCATCCAAAACTGCTGCCTTGCCGGCTTTCATCTTCCGCAAAGCTTTCACTACCTCTTCTCTGTTTACCAAATCATTTTCCCTAACCCTCTCACTTTGCACACCACCTCGACCAAAACACCCTATATCTGCCACTCTATCATCAAACACATTCAACAAACCTTCAAAATACTCACTCCATCTCCTTCTCACATCACCACTACTTGTTATCACCTCCCCACTTGCGCCCTTCACCGAAGTTCCCATTTGCACCCTTGTCTTACGAACTTTATTTACCTCCTTCCAGAACATCTTTTTATTCTCCCTAAAATTTAATGATACTCTCTCACCCCAACTCTCATATATATATATATATATATATATATATATATATATATATATATACATTTTTTTTTTTTTTTTGCTTTGTCGCTGTCTCCCGCGTTTGCGAGGTAGCGCAAGGAAACAGACGAAAGAAATGGCCCAACCCACCCCCATACACATGCCTTGATTCAATCCACTGACAGCACGTCAACCCCGGTATACCACATCGATCCAATTCACTCTTTTCTTTGCCCTCCTTTCACCCTCCTGCATGTTCAGGCCCCGATCACACAAAATCTTTTTCACTCCATCTTTCCACCTCCAATTTGGTCTCCCTCTTCTCCTCGTTCCCTCCACCTCCGATACATATATCCTCTTGGTCAATCTTTCCTCACTCATTCTCTCCATGTGACCAAACCATTTCAAAACACCCTCTTCTGCTCTCTCAACCACGCTCTTTTTATTTCCACACATCTCTCTTACCCTTACGTTACTTACTCGATCAAACCACCTCACACCACACATTGTCCTCAAACATCTCATTTCCAGCACATCCATCCTCCTGCGCACAACTCTATCCATAGTCCACGCCTCGCAACCATACAACATTGTTGGAACCACTATTCCTTCAAACATACCCATTTTTGCTTTCCGAGATAATGTTCTCGACTTCCACACATTCTTCAGGGCCCCCAGAATTTTCGCCCCCTCCCCCACCCTATGATCCACTTCCGCTTCCATGGTTCCATCCGCTGCCAGATCCACTCCCAGATATCTAAAACACTTCACTTCCTCCAGTTTTTCTCCATTCAAACTCACCTCCCAATTGAATTGACCCTCAACCCTACTGTACCTAATAACCTTGCTCTTATTCACATTTACTCTTAACTTTCTTCTTTCACACACTTTACCAAACTCAGTCACCAGCTTCTGTAGTTTCTCACATGAATCAGCCACCAGCGCTGTATCATCAGCGAACAACAACTGACTCACTTCCCAAGCTCTCTCATCCCCAACAGACTTCATACTTGCCCCTCTTTCCAAAACTCTTGCATTCACCTCCCTAACGACCCCATCCATAAACAAATTAAACAACCATGGAGACATCACACACCCCTGCCGCAAACCTACATTCATTGAGAACCAATCATTTTCCTCTCTTCCTACACGTACACATGCCTTACATCCTCGATAAAAACTTTTCACTGCTTCTAACAACTTGCCTCCCACACCATATATCCTTAATACCTTCCACAGAGCATCTCTATCAACTCTATCATATGCCTTCTCCAGATCCATAAATGCTACATACAAATCCATTTGCTTTTCTAAGTATTTCTCACATACATTCTTCAAAGCAAACACCTGATTCACACACACACACACACACATATATATATATATATATATATATATATATATATATATATATATATATATATATATATATATATATATCATCCCTGCGGATAGGGGAGAAAGAATACTTCCCACGTATCCCCTGCGTGTTGTAGAAGGCGACTGAAAGGGAAGGGAGCGGGGGGCTGGAAATCCTCCCCTCTTGTTTTTATTTTTTTCCAAAGAAGGAACAGAGAAGGGGGCCAGATGAGGATATTCTCTCAAAGACCCAGTCCTCTGTTCTTAACGCTACCTCGCTAGCGCGGGAAATGGCGAATAGTATGAAAGAAAAGAAATATATATATATATATATATATATATTATTATTTTATTATTATTATACTTTGTCGCTGTCTCCCGCGTTTGCGAGGTAGCGCAAGGAAACAGACGAAAGAAATGCCCCCCCCCCCATACACATGTATATACATACGTCCACACACGCAAATATACATACCTACACAGCTTTCCATGGTTTACCCCAGACGCTTCACATGCCTTGATTCAATCCACTGACAGCACGTCAACCCCGGTATACCACATCGCTCCAATTCACTCTATTCCTTGCCCTCCTTTCACCCTCCTGCATGTTCAGGCCCCGATCACACAAAATCTTTTTCACTCCATCTTTCCACCTCCAATTTGGTCTCCCTCTTCTCCTCGTTCCCTCCACCTCCGACACATATATCCTCTTGGTCAATCTTTCCTCACTCATTCTCTCCATGTGCCCAAACCACTTCAAAACACCCTCTTCTGCTCTCTCAACCACGCTCTTTTTACTTCCACACATCTCTCTTACCCTTACGTTACTCACTCGATCAAACCACCTCACACCACACATTGTCCTCAAACATCTCATTTCCAGCACATCCATCCTCCTGCGCACAACTCTATCCATAGCCCACGCCTCGCAACCATACAACATTGTTGGAACCACTATTCCTTCAAACATACCCATTTTTGCTTTCCGAGATAATGTTCTCGACTTCCACACATTCTTCAAGGCCCCCAGAATTTTCGCCCCCTCCCCCACCCTATGATCCACTTCCGCTTCCATGGTTCCATCCGCTGCCAGATCCACTCCCAGATATCTAAAACACTTCACTTCCTCCAGTTTTTCTCCATTCAAACTCACCTCCCAATTGACTTGACCCTCAACCCTACTGTACCTAATAACCTTGCTCTTATTCACATTTACTCTTAACTTTCTTCTTCCACACACTTTACCAAACTCAGTCACCAGCTTCTGCAGTTTCTCACATGAATCAGCCACCAGCGCTGTATCATCAGCGAACAACAACTGACTCACTTCCCAAGCTCTCTCATCCCCAACAGACTTCATACTTGCCCCTCTTTCCAAAACTCTTGCATTTACCTCCCTAACAACCCCATCCATAAACAAATTAAACAACCATGGAGACATCACACACCCCTGCCGCAAACCTACATTCACTGAGAACCAATCACTTTCCTCTCTTCCTACACGTACACATGCCTTACATCCTCGATAAAAACTTTTCACTGCTTCTAACAACTTTCCTCCCACACCATATATTCTTAATACCTTCCACAGAGCATCTCTATCAACTCTATCATATGCCTTCTCCAGATCCATAAATGCTACATACAAATCCATTTGCTTTTCTAAGTATTTCTCACATACATTCTTCAAAGCAAACACCTGATCCACACATCCTCTACCACTTCTGAAACCACACTGCTCTTCCCCGATCTGATGCTCTGTACATGCCTTCACCCTCTCAATCAATACCCTCCCATATAATTTACCAGGAATACTCAACAAACTTATACCTCTGTAATTTGAGCACTCACTCTTATCCCCTTTGCCTTTGTACAATGGCACTATGCACGCATTCCGCCAATCCTCATGCACCTCACCATGAGTCATACATACATTAAATAACCTTACCAACCAGTCCACAATACAGTCACCCCCTTTTTTTAATAAATTCCACTGCAATACCATCCAAACCTGCTGCCTTGCCGGCTTTCATCTTCCGCATAGCTTTCACTACCTCTTCTCTGTTTACCAAATCATTTTCCCTAACCCTCTCACTTTGCACACCACCTCGACCAAAACACCCTATATCTGCCACTCTATCATCAAACACATTCAACAAACCTTCAAAATACTCACTCCATCTCCTTCTCACATCACCACTACTTGTTATCACCTCCCCATTTGCGCCCTTCACTGAAGTTCCCATTTGCTCCCTTGTATTACGCACTTTATTTACCTCCTTCCAGAACATCTTTTTATTCTCTCTAAAATTTAATGATACTCTCTCACCCCAGCTCTCATTTGCCCTTTTTTTTTTTTCACCTCTTGCACCTTTCTCTTGACCTCCTGTCTCTTTCTTTTATACATCTCCCACTCAATTGCATTTTTTCCCTGCAAAAATCGTCCAAATGCCTCTCTCTTCTCTTTCACTAATACTCTTACTTCTTCATCCCACCACTCACTACCCTTTCTAATCAACCCACCTCCCACTCTTCTCATGCCACAAGCATCTTTTGCGCAATCCATCACTGATTTCCTAAATACATCCCATTCCTCCCCCACTCCCCTTACTTCCATTGTTCTCACCTTTTTCCATTCTGTACTCAGTCTGTCTTGGTACTTCCTCACACAGGTCTCCTTCCCAAGCTCACTTACTCTCACAACCCTCTTCACCCCAACATTCACTCTTCTTTTCTGAAAACCCATACAAATATTCACCTTAGCCTCCACAAGATAATGATCAGACATCCCTCCAGTTGCACCTCTCAGCACATTAACATCCAAAAGTCTCTCTTTCGCACGCCTGTCAATTAACACGTAATCCAATAACGCTCTCTGGCCATCTCTCCTACTTACATAAGTATACTTATGTATATCTCGCTATTTAAACCAGGTATTCCCAATCATCAGTCCTTTTTCAGCACATAAATCTACAAGCTCTTCACCATTTCCATTTACAACACTGAACACCCCATGTATACCAATTATTCCCTTAACTGCCACATTACTCACCTTTGCATTCAAATCACCCATCACTATAACCCGGTCTCGTGCATCAAAACCACTAACACACTCATTCAGCTGCTCCCAAAACACTTGCCTCTCATGATCTTTCTTCTCATGCCCAGGTGCATATGCACCAATAATCACCCACCTCTCTCCATCAACTTTCAGTTTTACCCATATTAATCGAGAATTTACTTTCTTACATTCTATCACATACTCCCACAACTCCTGTTTCAGGAGTATTGCTACTCCTTCCCTTGCTCTTGTCCTCTCACTAACCCCTGACTTTACTCCCCAGACATTCCCAAACCACTCTTCCCTTTACCCTTGAGCTTCGTTTCACTAAGAGCCAGAACATCCAGGTTCCTTTCCTCAAACATACTACCTATCTCTCCTTTTTTCACATCTTGGTTACATCCACACACATTTAGGCACCCCACTCTGAGCCTTCGAGGAGGATAAGCACTCCCCGCGTGACTCCTTCTGTTTCCCATTTTAGAAAGTTAATACAAGGAGGGGAGGGTTTCTGGCCCCCCGCTCCCGTCCCCTCTAGTCGCTTTCTACGACACGCGAGGAATACGTAGGAAGTATTCTTTCACCCCTATCCCCAGGGATAATGTACATATATATATACATATACACATACACACACATACACATACATACGCACATATACACACACACACACATACATATATATACATATGAAAAATGTAAGAAACAATTTAGAAAACTGAAGCTTCTAGCTTGAAATGAATGAAAAAAATGAATGTCACATAATGGTTCAACCTCTGGCTATGGAAAAAGGAAATGTATAATTTATTTACACAAACGTCAATAGCAGTTCTCATCAATTTAACCACTGTATCAATAAGCTTCAATGTCTAAGCTACATTTTTTCCAATTTCACTATTTTCTTGTCAAAACACCATGTATGAAAACTCTCACTCCAGTAACACAACTATAAACATTTATCCGTTTCTTCCTCTTCTTCATCTTTCGTAATATGGACGTTACTTGTGTCTTCAGTTAAAGTGCCATCCCTTTCCTCCATGCTATACACAGCTCCTTCACTGAGTATTCAGTTTATATATATATATATATATATATATATATATATATATATATATATATATATATATATATATATATCATTTTTTTTTTATTATACTTTGTCGCTGTCTCCCGCGTTTGCGAGGTAGCGCAAGGAAACAGACGAAAGAAATGGCCCAACCCCACCCCATACAATTTACTTTCTTACATTCTATCACATACTCCCACAACTCCTGTTTCAGGAGTATTGCTACTCCTTCCCTTGCTCTTGTCCTCTCACTAACCCCTGACTTTACTCCCCAGACATTCCCAAACCACTCTTCCCCTTTACCCTTGAGCTTCGTTTCACTAAGAGCCAGAACATCCAGGTTCCTTTCCTCAAACATACTACCTATCTCTCCTTTTTTCACATCTTGGTTACATCCACACACATTTAGGCACCCCACTCTGAGCCTTCGAGGAGGATGAGCACTCCCCGCGTGACTCCTTCTTCTGTTTCCCATTTTAGAAAGTTAATACAAGGAGGGGAGGATTTCTGGCCCCCCGCTCCCGTCCCCTCTAGTCGCTTTCTACGACACGCGAGGAATACGTGGGAAGTATTCTTTCACCCCTATCCCCAGGGATAATATACATATATATATACATATACACATACACACACATACACATACATACGCACATATACACACACACACATACATATATATACATATGAAAAATGTAAGAAACAATTTAGAAAACTGAAGCTTCTAGCTTGAAATGAATGAAAAAAAATGAATGTCACATAATGGTCAACCTCTGGCTATGGAAAAAGGAAATGTATAATTTATTTACACAAACGTCAATAGCAGTTCTCATCAATTTAACCACTGTATCAATAAGCTTCAATGTCTAAGCTACATTTTTTTCCAATTTCACTATTTTCTTGTCAAAACACCATGTATGAAAACTCTCACTCCAGTAACACAACTATAAACATTTATCCGTTTCTTCCTCTTCTTCATCTTTCGTAATATGGACGTTACTTGTGTCTTCAGTTAAAGTGCCATCCCTTTCCTCCATGCTATACACAGCTCCTTCACTGAGTCTTCAGTTTATATATATATATATATATATATATATATATATATATATATATATATATATACTGTTTCAGGAGTATTGCTACTCCTTCCCTTGTCTTGTCCTCTCACTAACCCTGACTTTACTCCCCAGACATTCCCAAACCACTCTTCCCCTTTACCCTTGAGCTTCGTTTCACTAAGAGCCAAACATCCAGGTTCCTTTCCTCAAACATACTACCTATCTCTCTTTTTTCACATTTGGTTACATCCACACACATTTAGGCACCCACTCTGAGCCTTCGAGGAGGTGAGCATCCCCGCGTGACTCCTTCTTCTGTTTCCCATTTTAGAAAGTTAATACAAGGAGGGAGGATTTCGGCCCCCCGCTCCCGTCCCCTCTATCGCTTCTACGACACGCGAGGAATACGTGGAATATTCTTTCACCCCTATCCCCAGGGATAATTTACTATATATATACATATCACATACCAACATACACTTACATACGCACATATACACACACACACATACATATATATACATATGAAAAATGTAAGAAACAATTAGAAAACTGAAGCTTCTATATATATATATATATATATATATATATATATATATATTTATATATATATATATATATATATATATATATATATATATATATATATATATATATATATATATATATATATTATTTTTTTTTTTTATTATACTTTGTCGCTGTCTTCCGCGTTTGCGAGGTAGCGCAAGCAAACAGACGAAAGAAATGGCCCAACCCCCCCATACACATGTATATACATACGTCCACACACGCAAATATACATACCTACACAGCTTTCCATGGTTTACCCCAGACGCTTCACATGCCTTGATTCAATCCACTGACAGCACGTCAACCCCGGTATACCACATTGCTCCAATTCACTCTATTCCTTGCCCTCCTTTCACCCTCCTGCATGTTCAGGCCCCGATCACACAAAATCTTTTTCACTCCATCTTTCCACCTCCAATTTGGTCTCCCTCTTCTCCTCGTTCCCTCCACCTCCGACACATATATCCTCTTGGTCAATCTTTCCTCACTCATTCTCTCCATGTGCCCAAACCACTTCAAAACACCCTCTTCTGCTCTCTCAACCACGCTCTTTTTATTTCCACACATCTCTCTTACCCTTACGTTACTCACTCGATCAAACCACCTCACACCACACATTGTCCTCAAACATCTCATTTCCAGCACATCCATCCTCCTGCGCACAACTCTATCCATAGCCCACGCCTCGCAACCATACAACATTGTTGGAACCACTATTCCTTCAAACATACCCATTTTTGCTTTCCGAGATAATGTTCTCGACTTCCACACATTCTTCAAGGCCCCCAGAATTTTCGCCCCCTCCCCCACCCTATGATCCACTTCCGCTTCCATGGTTCCATCCGCTGCCAGATCCACTCCCAGATATCTAAAACACTTCACTTCCTCCAGTTTTTCTCCATTCAAACTCACCTCCCAATTGACTTGACCCTCAACCCTAGTGTACCTAATAACCTTGCTCTTATTCACATTTACTCTTAACTTATATATATATATATATATATATATATATATATATATATATATATATATATATATATATATATATATATATATATATATATATATATATATATATATATATATATATATATAGTTGATTTTTTGAATGGAGAAAAAGTGGAGGAAGGGAAGTGTTTTAGATATCTGGGAGTGGATTTGGCAGCGGATGGAACCATGGAAGCGGAAGTGAGTCACAGGGTGGGAGAGGGGGCCAAAGTTCTGGGAGCGTTGAAAAATGTGTGGAAGTCGAGAACATTATGTTTGAAGGAATAGTGGTTCCGACAATGTTATATGGTTGCGAGGCGTGGACTATAGATAGAGTTGTGCGGTGTAGGGTGGATGTGTTGGAAATGAGATGTTTGAGGACAATATGTGGTGTGAGGTGGTTTGATCGAGTAAGTAATGAAAGGGTAAGAGAGATGGGTGGTAATAAAAAGAGTGTGGTTGAGAGAGCAGAAGAGGGTGTTTTGAAATGGTTTGGTCACATGGAGAGAACGAGTGAGGAAAGATTGACAAAGAGGATATATTTGTCATAGGTGGAGGGAACGAGGAGAAGTGGGAGACCAAATTGGAGGTGGAAATATGGAGTGAAAGGGATTTTGAGCGATCGGAGCCTGAACATGCAGGAAGGTGTAATGCATTAAAGGAATAGAGTGAATTGAAACGATGTAGTATACCCGGGTGGACGTGATGTCAATGGATTGAACCAGGGTACGTGAAGCGTCTGGGATAAACCATGGAGAGTTTTGTGGGGCCTGGATGTGGAAAGGGAGATGTGGTTTCGGTGAATTATACATGACAGCTAGAGACTGAGTGTGAACGAATGTGGCCTTTGTTGTCTTTTCCTGACGCTACCTCGTGCACATCCCGGGGGAGGGAGTTGTCATTTAGTGTGTGGTGGGGGTGGCGACGGGAATGAATAAAGGCAGCAAGTATGAATTATGTACATGTGTATATTCCTATGAGTCCAAGTGGAAAATGAAAGACGATAAGTTCCCAAGTGTACTTTCGTGTAATAATCACATCATCAGGGGAGACACAAGAGAGAAATATAAGTCAGTTGATATACATCGAAGAGACGAAGCTAGGACGCCATTTGATTAGCATGCGAGTGTCCAAGATATACAACTAAGCGTTCATAAACTTATCATTTTACAAATTTTATCAACAATAATGTTATCTAATTTGTACAGACCATCACTAATATTAAGATTACAATTCTTTGTTTATTCAATAATTGAAGATTCAATGATATTTCTCGTGGTGATAGAGTTAAAGTTAAGAACTGAGATGGCATTGCTCCAGTCAATACAATGATCATAGTTTTTAACGTGATTAAACAAGGCATTTGATTCTTGTCCCGTTCTTATACTATATTTATGTTGCTTAAGTCTAACAGAAAGATCCTTACCAGTCTGACCAACATAAAACTATCACAATTTCCACATGGCTCTTTATAGATGCATCCAAGAGAATTTTCTGGTGAATTCCTGATTAAGATATTCCTTATGGTATTACTGTTGCTGAAGGCAACATTTACATTAGAGGATTTAAGCAACATGGGAAGTAAAGTGAAATTATTATCAAAAGGGCGAACTAAAAGATCCTTGGTGTCAATGGGAGGTTTGGGCTCAGCTCTATTAAATGATTTCTTTGCTAACTTAAGGGATTTATCATTGAAAGATATGGGGTACTTTAACTTAGATCCAATAGAATATATCCTCTCAAACTCATCATCAATAAACTCTGGACTGCAAATACGTAATGCTCTAAGGAACATAGATTGAAATGATAATTCAACTCTGTCATGTTGAGATGAGTAATAATGGATATATGAGCATACATTGGTAGGTTTTCTGTATATGCTAAACTTAAACTTGTTTCCTTGCCTCTGGATCATGCAATCTAAAAATGGTAACACACCATTATTTTCATTTTCTACAGTAAATTTGATGGAAGGTACTAAATTGTTAAGTAAGGGGAGAAATATTTGTAGATTTTCATTTGTTGGCCAAACACAAAGAACATCATCTACATACCTAAACCAAATTGCATTAGAAGGTAAGATATCCTTTAGTAATTTTGTTTCAAAAAATTCCATATAAAGATTACTTAGTACAGGTGAAAGAGGGTTACCCATTGCCATACCAAATGCTTGAGCATGATAATCTCCAATGAATTGAAATACACAGTCTTTTGTACACAATTCTATCAGTTCATTGAAAACAGAATTTCAAACTGGTAAGTGAATATCATCCAAGACATCAAGTAGATAGTCTAAAAGGTCATCAGCTGGAACTTTAGTGAAAAGTGAGGAAACATCCCTCCTACGCTTTCATTACTTACTCGATCCAACCACCTCACACCACATATTGTCCTCAAACATCTCATCTCCAGCACATCCACCCTCCTCCACACTACTCTATCTATAGCCCACGCCTCGCAACCATATAACATTGTTGGAACCACTATTCATTCAAACTTACCACTTTTTGCTTTCCGAGATAATGTTCTCGCCTTCCACACATTTTTCAACGCTCCCAGAACTTTCGCCCCCTCCCCCACCTTGTAACTCACTTCCGCTTCCATGGTTCCATCCGCTGCCAGATCCACTCCCAGATATCTAAAACACTTCTCTTCCTCCAGTTTTTCTTCATACAAATTTACCTCCCAGTTAACTTGTCTCTCAACCCTTATGTACCTAATAACTTTGCTCTTTTTCACATTTACTCTCAGCTTTCTTCTTTCACTCACTTTACCAAACTCAGTCACCAGCATCTGTAGTTTCTCACCCGAATAAGCCACCAGCGCTGTATCGTCAGCGAACAACTGACTCACTTCCCAAGCCCTCCCATCCACATCAGACTGCATACTTGCCACTCTGCCAAAACTCTTGCATTCACCTCCCTAACAACCCCATCCATAAACAAATTAAACAACCATGGAAACATCACGCACCCCTGCCGCAAACCTACATTCACTGAGAACCAATCACTTTTCTCTCTTCCTGCTCGTACACATGCCTTACATCCTCGATAAAATTTTTCACTGCCTCCCACTCCTTATATTCTTAATACCTTCCACAGAGCATCTCTATCAACTCTATCATATGCCTTCTCTAGATCCATATATGCTCCATACAAATCCATTTGATTTTCTAAGTATTTCTCACATACATTCTTCAAAGCAAACACCTGATCCACGCATCCTCCACCACTTCTGAAACCACATTCCTTTTCCCCAATCTTATGCTTTATACATGCCTTCACCCTCTCTATCAATACACTCCCATATAATTTCCCAGGAATACTCAACAAACTTATACCTCTGTAATTTGAACACTCACCCTTATCCCCTTTGCCTTTGTACAATGGTACTATAAATCCATTCCACCAATCCTCAGGCACTTCACCATGAGTCATGCATACATTAAATATCCTTACCAACCAGTCAACAACACAATCACCCCCTGTTTTAATAAATTCCACTGCAATACTATCCAAAACCGCTGCCTTGTCAGCTTTCATCTTCTGCAAAGCTTTTACTACCTCTTCTCTGCTTACCAAATCATTCTCAGTAACCCTATCACTTTGCACACCACCTCGAACAAAATACCCTATATCTGCCACTCTATCATCTAACACATTCAACAAACCTTCAAAATACTCACTCCATCTCCTTCTAACATCACCACTACTTGTTATTACCTCCCCATTAGCGATCTTCACCGATGTTCCCATTTGTTCTCTTGTCTTACGCATTTTATTTACCGCCTTCCAAAACAGCTTTTTATTCTCCCTAAAATTCAATGATACTCTCTCACCCCAGCTCTCATTTGCCCTCTTTTTCACCACTTGCACCTTTCTCTTGACCTCCTGCCTCTTCCTTTTATACATCTCCCAATCGTTTGCACTATTTCCCTGCAAAACTCGTCCAAATGCCTCTATCTTCTCTTTTACTAATAATCTTAATTCTTCATCCCACCACTCACTCTTCTTTCTAATCTGTCCACCTCCCACGCGTCTCATGCCACAAGCATCTTTTGCACAAGCCATCACTGCTTCCCTAGATACTTCCAATTCCTCCCCCACTCCCCTTACGTCCTTTGCTCTTACCTTTTTCCATTCTGTACTCGTCTCTCCTCACACAAGTCTCCTTCCCAAACTCACTTACTCGCACCACTCTCTTTACCCCAACATTCTCTCGTCTTTTCTGAAAACCTCTACAAATCTTCTTCTTCGCCTCCACAAGAGAATGATCAGACATCCCTCCAGCTGCACCTCTCAGCACATTAACATCCAAAAGTTTCTCTTTCGAGCGCCTATCAATCAACAAGTAATCCAATAACGCTCTCTGGCCATCTCTCCTACTCTTCCGCTTTACGTATACTTTTAAACAAGGTATTCCCAATCACCAGTCCTTTTTCAGCACACAAATCTACAAGCTCTTTACCGTTTTCATTTACAACACTGAACACCCCATGTACACCAATTATTTCCTCAACTGCCACATTACTCACCTTTGCATTCAAATCACCCAGTACTGTAACTCGGTCTCCTGCATCAAAACTATTAACACACTCACTCAGCTGCTCTCAAAACACTTGCCTCTCATGATCGTTCTTCTCATGCCCAGATACATAGGCACCAATAATCAACCATCTCCCTCCACCCGCTTTCAGTTATACTTATATCAATCTAGAATTTACTTTCTTAAACTCTATCATATACTCACACCACTCCTGTTTCAGGAGTAGTGCTACTCCTTCCCTTGCTCTTGTCATTTCACCAACCCCTGACGTCACTCCCAAAACATTCCCAAACTACTCTTCCGCTTTACCCTTGAGCTTCGTTTCACTCAAAGCCAAAACTTCCAGGTTCCTTTCGTCAGAAATACTCTCTCTCTCTCTCTCTCTCTCTCTCTCTCTCTCTCTCTCTCTCTCTCTCTCTCTCTCTCTCTCTCTCTCTCTCTCTCTCTCTCTCTCTCTCTCTCTGTATATATATCTATCACTATACTTTGTCGCAGTCGCCCGCGTTAGAGAGACAGCGCAAGGAAATAGACGAAAGAATGGCCCAACCCACCCACATACATATGTATATACATACACGTCCACACACGCACATATACATACCTATACAACTCAACGTATACATATATATACACACTCAGACATATACATATATACACATGAACATAATTCATACTGTCTCCTCTTATTCATTCCCGTCGCCACCCTGCAAACACATGAAATGACAGCCCCCTCCCCCCGCATGTGCGCGAGGTAGCGCTAGGAAAAGACAACAAAGGCCACATTCGTTCACACTCAGTCTCTAGCTGTCACGTATAATGCGCCGAAACCACAGCTCCCTTTCTACATCCAGGCCCCACAAAACTTTCCTTGGTACCACATCGTTCCAGTTCACTCTGTTCTTTGCACACCTTTCATCTTCCTGCATGTTCAGGCCCTGATCGCTCAAAATCTTTTACACTCCATCCTTCCACCTTCAGTTTGGTCTCCCACTCCTTCTCGTTCCCTCTACCTCTAACACATATATCCTCTTTATCAATCTTTCCTAACTCATTCTCTCCATGTGACCAAACCATTTCGATACACCCTCTTCTGCTCTCTCAACCACACTATTTTTGTTACCACATACCTCTCTTACCCTTTCATCGCTTACTTGATCAAACCACCTCACACCACATATCGTCCTCAAACATCTCATTTCCAGCACATCCACCCTCCTCCGCACAACCCTATCTATAGCCCACGCCTCGCAACCATATAACATTGTTGGAACCACTATTCCTTAAAATATACCCATTTTTGCTTTCCGAAATAATGTTCTCGTATTCCACACATTTTTCAATGCTCCCAGAACGCTCGCCCCCTCCCCCACCCTGTGACTCACTTCCGCTTCCAAGGTTCAATCCGCTGCCAAATCCACTCCCAGATATCTCAAACACTTCACTTCCTCCAGTTTTTCTCCATTCAAACTCACCTCCCAATTGACTTGTCCCTCAACCCTACTGTACCTGATAACCTTGCTCTTATTCTCATTTACTCTCAGCTTTCTTCTTTCACACTCTTCACCAAACTCAGTCACCAGGTTCTGCAGTTCCTCACCCAAATCAGCCACCAGCGCTGAATCATCAGCGAACAACAACTGACTCACTTCCCAAACCCTCTCATCCAAAACAGACAGCATACTCGCCCCTCTCTCCAAAACTCTTGCATTCACCTCCCTAATAACCCTATCCATAAAACAATGGAGACATCAAGCACCCCTGCTGTAAACAGACATTCACTGAGAACCAATCACTTTCCTCTCTTCGTACTCGTACACATGCCTTACTTCCTCGAAAAAAACTTTTCACTGCTTCTAGCAACTTGCCTCCCTCACCATATGCTCTTAATACCTTCCACAGAGTATCTCTATCAACTCTTTCATATGCCTTCTCCAGATTCATAAATGCTACATACAAATCCATTTGTTTTTCTAAGTATTTCTCACATACATTCTTCAAAGGAAACTCCTGATCCACACTTCCTCTACCGCTTCTGAAAGCACACTGCTCCTCCCCAGTGTGATGCTCTGTCCATGACTTCACCCTCTCAATCAATACCCTTCCATGTAATTTCCCAGGAATGTTCAACAAAGTTATGCCTCTATAATTTGAACACTCACCTTTATCCCCTTTGCCTTTGTGCAATGGCACTATGCATGCATTACGCTCTTCACCAAGAGCCATACATACATCGAATATCATCACAAACCAGTCAACAACACAGTCACCCCCTATTTTAATGAATTCCACTGCAATAGCATCAACACCCTCCAAATTGCCGGCTTTCATCTTCCGCAAAGCTTTCACTACCTCTCCTCTGTTTACCAAAGCATTCTCCCTGACCCTCTCACTTTGCACACCACCTTGACCAAAACACACTATATCTGTCACTCTATCATCTAACACATTCAAAAGACTTCAAAATACTCACTCCATCTCCTTCTCACATCACCACAACTTGTTATTTCCTCCCGATTAGCCCCCTTCACCGATGTTCCCATTTGTTCTCTTGTCTTACGCACTTTATTTACCTCCTTCCAAAACTTCTTTTTGAAGAACTTGTAGATATGTGTGCTGAAAAATGACTGGTGATTGGGAATACCTGGTTTAAAAAAGAGAGATATACATAAGTATACGTATGCAAGTAGGAAAGATGGCCAGAGAGCGTTATTGAATTACGTGTTAATTGATAGGCGCGTGAAAGAAAGACTTTTGGCTGTTAATGTGCTGAGAGGTGCAACTGGAGAGATGTCTGATCATTATCTTGTGGAGGCGAAGGAGAAGATTTGTAGAGGTTTTTGAGAAAAGAAGAGAGAATGTTAGGGTGAAGAGAGTGGTGAGAGTAAGTGAGGTTGGGAAGGGGACTTGTGTGAGGAAGTGCCAGGAGTGACTGAGTGCAGAATGGAAAGAGGTGAGAGCAAAGGACGTAGGGGGAGTGGGGAGGAATGGGATGTATTTAGGGATGCAGTGATGGCTTGCGCAAAAGATGCTTGTGGCATGAGAAGCGTGGGAGGTGGGCAGATTAGAAAGGGTAGTGAGCTGTGGGATGAAGAAGTAAGATTATCAGTGAAAGAGAAGAGAGGCATTTGGACGACTTTTGCAGGGAAATAATGCAAATGACTGGGAGATGTACAAAAGAAAGAGGCAGGAGTTCAAGAGTATGGTGCGTGAGGTGAAAAAGAGGGCAAAAGAGAGTTGGGGCAAGAGAGAATCTTTGAATTTTAGGGAGGATAAAAAAAGATAATATATATATATATATATATATATATATATATATATATATATATATATATATATATATATATATATATATATATATATATATATATATATATATATATATATATATATATATATATATATATATATATATATATATGCACACAGGTAAAGCTAAGGGATAAAATCATACACAGGGATCTAAAACTATCTACTTCAACAGAAATAAATCTTTCATATCACAGAATCAGATAAGACTAGTCAATTCGTGACTCTAAATACAGTGGACTTTGAATATAAACTTCAGAATCTTTTGAATGATAGTGAAACATATGAACGATTAACATCCAACTTCTTAAGTAATAAATTAAAGACCTTCAACTCCGAACTTAAGCAATTCTTAGATAAGCAGCAGGACATTCTGAACTTAGTAAGGATGGTTAATCCCTCTTTACCTTATGCATATGGTCTTCCTACAACTCACAAAGATGGGTGTCCCTTTAGACCAATTATCTCATCTGTTAATTCTTATAGTTATAAATCATCCAGATGGTTAGCTGAACACCTCAACCATATTCAAAGAGAAATCTCTCCATTGCATATTATTAATGGCTTAGATTTTGTAAACAATGCTATGAACATTAATTTGCCTGATTATAAATACATCAGTATTTATGTGAATTCCCTTTTCACTAAAGTCCCCATTGATGAAGCCATCACAACCTAAGGAGGAAATTACCTGATCTCAGTCTTGCTTTGCTCCTGCCCTTAAAAGCTTTCATTGACCTAGTTGAGCTTTGTGTTTCTGATAATGTTTTCCAAGATGATGAAGGTAATTCTTATAAACAGAAATTTGGTCTTGCCATGGAAAATCCCTTGAGTCCTATCATCAGTAACTTTTCATGGAATACTTGGAGGCTGAAATTCTAACTTCAGTCAATAATCATCCAAAAATCTGGTTTAGATGCGTTGATGCTGTGTGCTTCTAATGACCATCCTCCCAAGATTGGGATGTTTTTTGATGAATTAAATAACATCCAACCCACCATCAAATTCAATACAAACTGCCGTTTTTTGATGTGTTGATAACTAAAGAATTAGGGAATCTGATCATTTGTCCTTTAAGATCTACAGGAAGCCCACCATCTTCTGCAAAAATGTCTGTGGTTATGTTCATGTCTGTAAGGGCATCACGGACGTGTGATCCATAAGTCTGGTAGACGAATGTAGTTATACAAGGCATTTATGTTATCCTAAGTGGCTTATGAACAAGGCTTATTGGAAAGCTAGGAAGATATTTGATGCATCTAGTCACATAAATGTGGAAAAGAATGATAGATCTAAGTGTCTAATGTTACCCTATTCTCCTAACTTAGCTAATGTAAGACAGGTACTTAAAAACAGCGCTTTTAATATTGCCTTCCAGCACAATAATATCATCAGTAAGACCCTGATTAAAAGTAGGCCAAATTATCCGAAATTGGAGAGGTTTACATCGTCAAATGTAAGGCCTGTAAAGCTGTATACACTGGCCAGACCGGTAACACAGTAACTGAGAGATGCTATTGGCACCGTCACTCAGTACGTAAGGATGATCACAAAAATGCTATCACTAAACACTGTCATGAGAACAATCATTGGACCGCTCATCTGATTACCCTACCCGTAACGTCATGGAATCTGTCTTAATTGTAAATACTCAGAACTTTGATTTGTCCCCAGGTAACTTTAAAGCACAACCTATTATCAATCAAATCATTATAAAGAAATCATCAAGTAACGATAACATAAGAAAGATTGTTAAACACTCATCTAGTCACCCAAGCCACCCCCTTCCCCCACACTCAACTTTCTTAGCACATGCCAACCCCCATTTTCTCTTTAACAGTCAGGCCAGCGTGTAGTCGAGGATGACAGAGAAGAGACGGAATTAATGTGGTGTTGTTGGGATTTAAGAAACTTTATGACTTTATGAATTGTTTGCTCTTGATGAGACGGATTTTCTCCGCGAAACATGTACCGTTTTACGTATATATATATATATATATATATATATATATATATATATATATATATATATATATATATATGTATATATATATATATATATATATATATATATATATATATATATATATATATATATATATATATATATATATATATATATATATATATATATGTTGTATGGTTGCGAGGCGTTGGCTATGGATAGAGTTGTGCGCAGGAGGATGGATGTGCTGGAAATGAGATGTTTGAGGACAATGTGTGGTGTGAGGTGGTTTGATCGAGTAAGTAACGTAAGGGTAAGAGAGATGTGTGGACATAAAAAGAGCGTGGTTGAGAGAGCAGAAGAGGGTGTTTTGAAATGGTTTGGGCACATGGAGAGAATGAGTGAGGAAAGATTGACCAAGAGGATATATGTGTCGGAGGTGGACGGAACGAGGAGAAGTGGGAGACCAAATTGGAGGTGGAAAGATGGTGTGAAAAAGATTTTGATTGATCGGGGCCTGAACATGCTGGAGGGTGAAAGGAGGGCAAGGAATAGAGTGAATTAGATCGATGTGGTATACTGGGGTGTACGTGCTGTCAGTGGATTGAATCAGGGCATGTGAAGCGTCTGGGGTAAACCATGGAAAGCTGTGTAGGTATGTATATTTGCGTGTGTGGACGTATGTATATACATGTGTATGGGGGTGGGTTGGGCCATTTCTTTCGTCTGTTTCCTTGCGCTACCTCGCAAACGCGGGAGACAGCGACAAAGCAAAAAAAAAAAAAGAAAAAAAAAAAATATATATATATATATATATATATATATATATATATATATATATATATATATATATATATATATATATATATATATATCATCTTATAGTTTTCATTATACTTTGTCGCTGTCTCCCGCGTTAGCGAGGTAGCACAAGGAAACAGACGAAATATTGGCCCTACCCACCCACATACACATGTATATACAAACACGGCCACACACGCACGTATGCATACCTATACATCTCAAAGTATACATATATATATACACACACAGACATATACACATATACACATGTACATAATTAATACTGTCTGCCCTTATTCATTCTCGTCGCCACCACGCCACACATGAAATGACAACCCGTTCCCCCCAGAAGTGCGCGAGGTAGCGCTAGGAAAAGACAACAAAGGCCATTCGTTCACACTCAGTCTCTAGCTGTCATGTATAATGCACCGAAACCACAGCTCCCTTTCCATATCCAGGCCCCACAGAACTTTCCATGGTTTACCCCAGATGCTTCACATGCCCTGGTTCAATCCATTGACAGCACGTCGACCCCGGTATACCACATCGTTCCGATTCACCCTATTCCTTGCACGCCTTTCACCCTCCAGCATGTTCAGGCCCCGATCACTTAGAATTTTTTTCACTCCATCTTTCCACTTCCAGTTTGGGGTCCCACTTCCCCTCGTTCTCTCCACCTCTGACATATATATCATCTTCGTCAATCATTCCTCACTCATTCTCTCCATGTGACCAACCATTTCAAAACACATTCTTCTGCTCTCTCAACAACACTCTTTCTATTACCACACATATTTCTTACCCTATTTTTACTTACTCGATCAAACCACCTCACAGCACATATTGTCCTCAAACATCTCATTTCCAACACATCCACCCTCCTCCGTACAACTTTATCTATAGCCCACGCCTCGCAACACTATAACATTGTTGGAAACATTATTCCTTCAAACATACTCATTTTTGCTTTCCGAGATAACGTTCTCGACTTCTATACATTTTCCAACGCTCCCAGAACTTTCACTCCCTCCCCCACCCTATGATTCACTTCCGCTTCCATGGTTCCATCCGCTGCAAAATTCACCCCCAGATATCTAGAACTCTTCACTTCCTCCAGTTTTCCTCCATTCAAACTTACCTCTCAGTTGACTTGTCCCTCAACCCTACCGTACCTAATAACCTTGCTCTTATTCACATTTACTCTCAGCTTTCTTCTATCACACACTTTACCAAACTTAGTCACCAGCTTCTACAGTTTCTCACACGAATCAGCCACCAGCGCACTATCATCAGCGAACAACAACTGACTCACTTCCCAAGCTCTCTCATCCAGAACAGACTGGATACTTGCCCATCTTTCCAAAACTATTCCATTCACCTCTCTAACAACCCCGTCCATAAACAAATTAAACAACTATGGAGACATCACACACCCCTACAACAAACCAACATTCACTGAGAGCCAATCACTTTCCCCTCTTCCTACACGTACACATGCCTTACATCTTCAATAAAAACTTTTCACTGCTTCTAACAACTTGCCTCCCACACCATATATTGTTAATACCTTCCACAGAGTATCTCTATCAGCTCTATCATATGCCTTCTCCAGATCCATAAATGCTACATACAAATCCATTTGCTTTTCTAAGTATTTCTCACATACATTCTTCAAAGCAAACACCTGATCTACACATCCTCTACCACTTCTGAAATCACACTGCTCTTCCTCAATCTGATGCTCTGTGCATGCCTTCACCCTCTCAATCAATACCCTCCCATATGATTTTCCAGGAATACTCGACAAACATATACCTCTGTAATTTGAGCACTCACTTTTATCCCCTTTGCCTTTCTACGATGGCACTATGCAAGCATTCCGCCAATCCTCGGGCACCTCACCATGAGTCATGAATATATTAAATAGCCTTACCAACCACTCAACAATGCAGTCACCCCCGTTTTTTAATATATTCCACTGCAATACCTCCAAAACCCGCTGCCTTGCCGGCTTTCATCTTCCACAAAGCTTTAACTACCTCTTCTCTGTTTACCAAATCATTCTCCCTAACCCTCTCACTTTGCACACCACCTCGACCAAAACACCCTTTATCTGCCACTCTGTCATCAAACACATTCAACAAACCTTCAAAATACCCACTCCATCTCCTTCTCACATCACCACTACTTGTTATCACCCCCCATTAGCCCCTTTCACTGATGTTCCCATTTGTTCCCTTGTCTTACGCACTTTATTTACCTCCTTCCAAAACATCTTTTTATTCTCCTTAAAATTTAATGATCCTCTCTCACCCCAACTCTCATTTGCCCTCTTTTTCACCTCTTGCACGTTTTTCTTAATCTCCTGCCTCTTTCTTTTATACATCTCCCAGTCATTTGCATTATTTCCCTGCAAAAATCGTGCAAATGCCTCTCTCTTCTCTTTCGCTAATAATCTTACTTCTTCATCCCACCACTCACTACCCTTTCTAATCTGCCCACTTCCCACGCTTCTCATGCCACAAGCATCTTTTGCGCAAGCCATACCTGCTTCCCTAAATACATCCCATTCCTCCCCCACTCCCCTTATGTCCTTTGTTCTCACCTTTTTCCATTCTGTACTCAGTCTCTCCTGGTACTTCCTCACACAAGTCTCCTTCCCAAGCTCCTTTATTCTCACTACTCTCTTCACCCCAACATTCTCTCTTCCTTTCTGAAAACCTCTACAAATCTTCACCTTCGTGTCCACAAGATAATGATCAGACATCCCTACATTTGCACCTCTCAGCACATTAACAACCAAAGGTCTCTCTTTCGCGCGCCTATCAATAAACACGTATATATATATATATATATATATATATATATATATATATATATATATATATATATATATATATATATTTTATATTTTTTTTTATTATACTTTGTCGCTGTCTCCCGCGTTTGCGAGGTAGCGCAAGGAAACAGACGAAAGAAATGGCCCAACCCCCCCCCCCATACACATGTATATACATACGTCCACACACGCAAATATACATACCTACACAGCTTTCCATGGTTTACCCTAGACGCTTCACATGCCTTGATTCAATCCACTGACAGCACGTCAACCCCGGTATACCACATCGCTCCAATTCACTCTATTCCTTGCCCTTCTTTCACCCTCCTGCATGTTCAGGCCCCGATCACACAAAATCTTTTTCACTCCATCTTTCCACCTCCAATTTGGTCTCCCTCTTCTCCTCGTTCCCTCCACCTCCGACACATATATCCTCTTGGTCAATCTTTCCTCACTCATTCTCTCCATGTGCCCAAACCACTTCAAAACACCCTCTTCTGCTCTCTCAACCACGCTCTTTTTATTTCCACACATCTCTCTTACCCTTACGTTACTCACTCGATCAAACCACCTCACACCACACATTGTCCTCAGACATCTCATTTCCAGCACATCCATCCTCCCTGCGCACAACTCTATCCATAGCCCACGCCTCGCAACCATACAACATTGTTGGAACCACTATTCCTTCAAACATACCCATTTTTGCTGTCCGAGATAATGTTCTCGACTTCCACACATTCTTCAAGGCCCCCAGAATTTTCGCCCCCTCCCCCACCCTATGATCCACTTCCGCTTCCATGGTTCCATCCGCTGCCAGATCCACTCCCAGATATCTAAAACACTTCACTTACTCCACTTTTTTTCCATTCAAACTCACCTCCCAATTGACTTGACCCTCAACCCTACTGTACCTAATAACCTTGCTCTTATTCACATTTACTCTTAACTTTCTTCTTCCACACACTTTACCAAACTCAGTCACCAGCTTCTGCAGTTTCTCACATGAATCAGCCACCAGCGCTGTATCATCAGCGAACAACAACTGACTCACTTCCCAAGCTCTCTCATCCCCAACAGACTTCATACTTGCCCCTCTTTCCAAAACTCTTGCATTTACCTCCCTAACAACCCCATCCATAAACAAATTAAACAACCATGGAGACATCACACACCCCTGCCGCAAACCTACATTCACTGAGAACCAATCACTTTCCTCTCTTCCTACACGTACACATGCCTTACATCCTCGATAAAAACTTTTCACTGCTTCTAACAACTTGCCTCCCACACCATATATTCTTAATACCTTCCACAGAGCATCTCTATCAACTCTATCATATGCCTTCTCCAGATCCATAAATGCTACATACAAATCCATTTGCTTTCATAAGTATTCCTCACATACATTCTTCAAAGCAAACACCTGATCCACACATCCTCTACCACTTCTGAAACCACACTGCTCTTTTCCCAATCTGATGCTCTGTACATGCCTTCACCCTCTCAATCAATACCCTCCCATATAATTTACCAGGAATACTCAACAAACTTATACCTCTGTAATTTGAGCACTCACTCTTATCCCCTTTGCTTTTGTACAATGGCACTATGCACGCATTCCGCCAATCCTCAGGCACCTCACCATGAGTCATACATACATTAAATAACCTTACCAACCAGTCAACAATACAGTCTACCCCTTTTTTAATAAATTCCACTACAATACCATCCAAACCTGCTGCCTTGCCGGCTTTCATCTTCCGCAAAGCTTTCACTACCTCTTCTCTGTTTACCAAATCATTTTCCCTAACCCTCTCACTTTGCACACCACCTCGACCAAAACACCCTATATCTGCCACTCTATCATCAAACACATTCAACAAACCTTCAAAATACTCACTCCATCTCCTTCTCACATCACCACTACTTGTTATCACCTCCCCATTTGCGCCCTTCACTGAAGTTCCCATTTGCTCCCTTGTCTTACGCACTTTATTTACCTCCTTCCAGAACATCTTTTTATTCTCCCTAAAATTTAATGATACTCTCTCACCCCAACTCTCATTTGCCCTTTTTTTCACCTCTTGCACCTTTCTCTTGACCTCCTGTCTCTTTCTTTTATACATCTCCCACTCAATTGCATTTTTTCCCTGCAAAAATCGTCCAAATGCCTCTCTCTTCTCTTTCACTAATACTCTTACTTCTTCATCCCACCACTCACTACCCTTTCTAATCAACCCACCTCCCACTCTTCTCATGCCACAAGCATCTTTTGCGCAATCCATCACTGATTCCCTAAATACATCCCATTCCTCCCCCACTCCCCTTACTTCCATTGTTCTCACCTTTTTCCATTCTGTACTCAGTCTCTCCTGGTACTTCCTCACACAGGTCTCCTTCCCAAGCTCACTTACTCTCACCACCCTCTTCACCCCAACATTCACTCTTCTTTTCTGAAAACCCATACAAATCTTCACCTTAGCCTCCACAAGATAATGATCAGACATCCCTCCAGTTGCACCTCTCAGCACATTAACATCCAAAAGTCTCTCTTTCGCACGCCTGTCAATTAACACGTAATCCAATAACGCTCTCTGGCCATCTCTCCTACTTACATAAGTATACTTATGTATATCTCGCTTTTTAAACCAGGTATTCCCAATCATCAGTCCTTTTTCAGCACATAAATCTACAAGCTCTTCACCATTTCCATTTACAACACTGAACACCCCATGTATACCAATTATTCCCTCAACTGCCACATTACTCAGCCTTTGCATTCAAATCACCCATCACTATAACCCGGTCTCGTGCATCAAAACCACTAACACACTCATTCAGCTGCTCCCAAAACACTTGCCTCTCATGATCTTTCTTCTCATGCCCGGGTGCATATGCACCAATAATCACCCACCTCTCTCCATCAACTTTCAGTTTTACCCATATTAATCGAGAATTTACTTTCTTACATTCTATCACATACTCCCACAACTCCTGTTTCAGGAGTATTGCTACTCCTTCCCTTGCTCTTGTCCTCTCACTAACCCCTGACTTTACTCCCCAGACATTCCCAAACCACTCTTCCCCTTTACCCTTGAGCTTCGTTTCACTCAGAGCCAAAACATCCAGGTTCCTTTCCTCAAACATACTACCTATCTCTCCTTTTTTCACATCTTGGTTACATCCACACACATTTAGGCACCCCACTCTGAGCCTTCGAGGAGGATGAGCACTCCCCGCGTGACTCCTTCTTCTGTTTCCCATTTTAGAAAGTTGATACAAGGAGGGGAGGATTTCTGGCCCCCCGCTCCCGTCCCCTCTAGTCGCTTTCTACGACACGCGAGGAATACGTGGGAAGTATTCTTTCACCCCTATCCCCAGGGATAATATACATATACATATACATATACACATACACACACATACACATACTTACGCACATATACACACACACACACATACATATATATACATATGAAAAATGTAAGAAACAATTTAGAAAACTGAAACTTCTTGCTTGAAATGAATGAAAAAATGAATGTCACATAATGGTTCAACCTCTGGCTATGGAAAAGGGAAATGTATAATTTATTTACACAAATATATATATATATATATATATATATATATATATATATATATATATATATATATATATATATTATATATATATATATATATATATATATATATATATATATATATATATATATATATATATATATATATATATATATATATATATATATATATATATATATATATGCGAGGTAGCGCAAGGAAACAGACGAAAGAAATGGCCCAACCCACCCCCATACACATGTATATACATACGTCCACACACGCAAATATACATACCTACACAGCTTTCCATGGTTTGCCCCAGACGCTTCACATGCCCTGATTCAATCCACTGACAGCACGTCAACCCCGGTATACCACATCGATCCAATTCACTCCATTCCTTGCCCTCCTTTCACCCTACTGCATGTTCAGGCCCCGATCAATCAAAATCTTTTTCACTCCACCTTTCCACCTCCAATTTGGTCTCCCACTTCTCCTCGTTCCCTCCACCTCCGACAAATATATCCTCTTGGTCAATCTTTCCTCACTCATTCTCTCCATGTGCCCAAACCATTTCAAAACACCCTCTTCTGCTCTCTCAACCACGCTCTTTTTATTTCCACACATCTCTCTTACCCTTACGTTACTTACTCGATCAAACCACCTCACACCACACATTGTCCTCAAACATCTTATTTCCAGCACATCCATCCTCCTGCGCACAACTCTATCCACAGCCCACGCCTCGCAACCATACAACATTGTTGGAACCACTATTCCTTCAAACATACCCATTTTTGCTGTCCGAGATAATGTTCTCGACTTCCACACATTCTTCAAGGCTCCCAGGATTTTCGCCCCCTCCCCCACCCTATGATCCACTTCCGCTTCCATGGTTCCATCCGCTGCCAGATCCACTCCCAGATATCTAAAACACTTTACTTCCTCCAGTTTTGCTCCATTTAAACTTACCTCCCAATTGACTTGACCCTCAACCCTACTGTACCTAATAACCTTGCTCTTATTCACATTTACTCTTAACTTTCTTCTTTCACACACTTTACCAAACTCAGTCACCAGCTTCTGCAGTTTCTCACATGAATCAGCCACCAGCGCTGTATCATCAGCGAACAACAACTGACTCACTTCTCAAGCTCTCTCATCCCCAACAGACTTCATACTTGCCCCTCTTTCCAAAACTCTTGCATTTACCTCCCTAACAACCCCATCCATAAACAAATTAAACAACCATGGAGACATCACACACCCCTGCCGCAAACCTACATTCACTGAGAACCAATCACTCTCCTTCCTTCCTACACGTACACATGCCTTACATCCTCGATAAAAACTTTTCACTGCTTCTAACAACTTGCCTCCCACACCATATATTCTTAATACCTTCCACAGAGCATCTCTATCAACTCTATCATATGCCTTCTCCAGATCCATAAATGCTACATACAAATCCATATATATATATATATTTATATATATATATATATATATATATATATATATATATATATATATATATACAAACCTCCAACAGCCAGGATCGAACCTGGGACCCCTTGTGCAAGAGGCAGGCATGCTAACCGCTGGGCTAAGGGACTGTACAATAGGAAACAACTATTCGAAATACTAAGTACTCGAATACCCTTCGTCTCACAATGGTGAGCAACGGGGTCTATCGGTTGTTTCCGAACAGAACACATAGCCAGCTGATAGCGTTTTACCGAACCTGACTGTACAACGCGGAGTTATATGAATACGAATAAAGTGTATATGAACGCGCACCTTCATAGAACATACAAACCTCCAACAGCCAGGATCGAACCTGGGATCCCTTGTGCAAGAGGCAGGCATGCTAACCGCTAGGCTAAGGGACTTAATAATAGGAAACAACTATTCGAAATACTAAGTACTCGAATACCCTTCGTCTCACAATGGTGAGCAACGGGGTCTATCGGTTGTTTCCGAACAGAACACATAGCCAGCTGATAGCGTTTTACGGAACCTGACTGTACAACGAGGAGTTATATGAATACGAATAAAGTGTATATGAACGCGCACCTTCATAGAACATACTAACCTCCAACAGCCAGGATCGAACCTGGGACCCCTTGTGCAAGAGGCAGGCATGCTAACCGCTAGGCTAAGGGACTGTATAATGAGAAACAATTATGCCTGCCTCTTGCACAAACCTCATGGCTGTTGGAGGTTTGTATGTTCTATGAAGGTGCGCGTTCATATACACTTTATTCGTATATATATATATATATTTTTTTTTTTCATACTATTCGCCATTTCCCGCGATAGCGAGGTAGCGTTAAGAACAGAGGACTGGGCCTTTGAGGGAATATCTTCCTCTGGCCCCCTTCTCTGTTCCTTGTTTTGGAAAATTAAAAAAAAAAAAAAAAACGAGAGGGGAGGATTTCCAGCCCCCCGCTTCCTTCCCTTTTAGTCGCCTTCTACGACACGCAGGGAATACGTGGGAAGTATTCTTTCTCCCCTATCCCCAGGGATAATATATATATGGATTTGTATGTAGCATTTATGGATCTGGAGAAGGCATATGATAGAGTTGATAGAGATGCTCTGTGGAGGGTATTAAGAATATATGGTGTGGGAGGCAAGTTGTTAGAAGCAGTGAAAAGTTTTTATCGAGGATGTAAGGCATATGTACGTGTAGGAAGAGAGGAAAGTGATTGGTTCTCAGTGAATGTAGGTTTGCGGCAGGGGTGTGTGATGTCTCCATGGTTGTTTAATTTGTTTATGGATGGGGTTGTTAGGGAGGTAAATGCAAGAGTTTTGGAAAGAGGGGCAAGTATGAAGTCTGTTGGGGATGAGAGAGCTTGGGAAATGAGTCAGTTGTTGTTCGCTGATGATACAGCGCTGGTGGCTGATTCATGTGAGAAACTGCAGAAGCTGGTGACTAAGTTTGATAAAGTGTGTGGAAGAAGAAAGTTGAGAGTAAATGTGAATAAGAGCAAGGTTGTTAAGTATAGTAGGGTTGAGGGTCAAGTCAATTGGGAGGTGAGTTTGAATGGAGAAAAACTGGAGGAAGTGAAGTGTTTTAGATATCTGGGAGTGGATCTGGCAGCGGATGGAACCATGGAAGCGGAAGTGGATCATAGGGTGGGGGAGGGGGCGAAAATTCTGGGGGCCTTGAAGAATGTGTGGAAGTCGAGACCATTATCTCGGAAAGCAAAAATGGGTATGTTTGAAGGAATAGTGGTTCCAACAATGTTGTATGGTTGCGAGGCGTGGGCTATGGATAGAGTTGTGCGCAGGAGGATGGATGTGCTGGAAATGAGATGTTTGAGGACAATGTGTGGTGTGAGGTGGTTTGATCGAGTGAGTAACGTAAGGGTAAGAGAGATGTGTGGAAATAAAAAGAGCGTGGTTGAGAGAGCAGAAGAGGGTGTTTTGAAGTGGTTTGGGCACATGGAGAGGATGAGTGAGGAAAGATTGACCAAGAGGATATATGTGTCGGAGGTGGAGGGAACGAGGAGAAGAGGGAGACCAAATTGGAGGTGGAAAGATGGAGTGAAAAAGATTTTGTGTGATCGGGGCCTGAACATGCAGGAGGGTGAAAGGAGGGCAAGGAATAGAGTGAATTGGAGCGATGTGGTATACCGGGGTTGACGTGCTGTCAGTGGATTGAATCAAGGCATGTGAAGCGTCTGGGGTAAACCATGGAAAGCTGTGTAGGTATGTATATTTGCGTGTGTGGACGTATGTATATACATGTGTATGGGGGGGGTTGGGCCATTTCTTTCGTCTGTTTCCTTGCGCTACCTCGCAAACGCGGGAGACAGCGACAAAGTATAATAGATAAATAAATAAATATATATACATATATATATATATATATATATATATATATATATATATATATATATATATATATATAGATATAGATATAGATATAGATATAGATATAGATATATAGTAGAATAGAATTGTTGTTGGACAAGGCGAGATCTGATTGTGTGCATAAGTTATCCCGCAAAACAAACACAGACGGAGTCATCAAGTGACCCGATGGTCGCGATTGTTGCCATATCTATTTAACCTGTATAGTATCCTTGACTCATAGTTATTATTTGATATGGTGGGAATATTATATCTGCAACTAAGAATATGATTTACTATTGGAGCCACTATATGGAGGAGGGAGATCATATGTTGGCAACCCCACTATGTTGATCGGTGCAACGGATCAACAACAAGGAACCGACAGCCACCCACTAACCCCCTGTCAAATCCCTCCTGCACGGGGGGGGGGAGAGAGAGAGAGAGAGAGAGAGAGAGAGAGAGAGAGAGAGAGAGAGAGAGAGAGAGAGAGAGAGAGGCCACATATGGGTACTCTTCTAATATTGTTTTGCTAGTAAGGAGCAAAGTATAATTTCGTAAGAATAATGTGATAAATTAGTACGTAAAATAACCCGTGGCATGTATCATGAGTCTAGGTGTAGCTTAATTATAGAAATTAGATTGTACGGGACATGTCATCATAGCAGTTTCCATATAGGATTACGCAATGTGCACAAGTCTATTATCTACAATGCTCATATAAGTACATACAGTGATACAGTTTGAAATGTCACCACAAAAATGCATCGAGTGTGGAAAATTGACAAAGTGAAGTGGAAAATTGACAAAGTGACATAGTGAAGTAATTTACCAGGGAAACTGAAATTATCGCCTTGGCAACCAACGTGATTTCAGGTCACGCAGTAAGCAGACGATAAGTAGTTGTGGATCAGCTCAGTAGCCTACGTCATTGGAGAGAAAGTTACCCTGCTCGGGGGGCCAAGTTACGCACCTTAACCCCTTCCAGACTCACCCAGCTCGGGGGGGAGGATAGTATTCAACATCCACCAACAAATTCCAGTAAGCTAACACCTCGATTTGCTGCATAAGGTGTCTTTATACATTGTGTGTATGGCTCACCCCCTGTGAGGGTAAGGAGCCAATAATGTGTCTACGAGAGACACTGATAAAATCGATTAAAACAGGGCAACAAGAGAGGCGAGGAAAGCAGTTTGTGTCCCGTTCAGCATGTGTGAATACTGAGGATGTGCTTCTGGCGTGACTGACTCAACGCTGTTGTAGGAGACGGGAGCACGGACGGACTAACCTGACGTGCAGGACGTGGGTACCATTGCTTGGCCACACACACTCACGCCCATAGACCTGGCTGCTGTCCAGCTACTAAAACTCCAACTACACAATGAAGTGAACTTTCAGCACCAGAGGACAAGAAGTCCAATGCAATTGAGAATTAGGATATTGATTAACTATTAGGAGCCATGCCACATTATTTCTGATACTGTGACTAGCCTTAGAAAATTGATATCTAGTACACGTCCGCAAACCCACTCATAACGGTTATGTTAACAGCGTTGCAGCCATTTAGATATTAGGATTCAAATCACTGCGTGCTTACGCACATTTGATTATCAGGTTATGTGTACCAATGTCATTCTATCTAAGCATTGAATATCAGAATGTTATTGGATTTTACTTAGTCCACAGAAAAGTGAGTAGTCAAAGTATGCTTGGCAGACCATTGCTCTAGTTGGGTCATTAATGTCTGAATTAAGGGGTTTTACTTAAACCATGGCTAAAAGTCCCCATGGTAGTCTCACTTGAACATCAACTATCAGTTAAAAATCTCCAGTAAATACTACTAGCAACAATATCGCAAAACCAGTATTCTTATATTCTATCTGTATTGTCTTGTATCTATTCTACCATTCATTTCATCAACCCCTTTATATATATATATATATATATATATATATATATATATATATATATATATATATATATATATATTTTTTTTTTTTTATACTTTGTCGCTGTCTCCCGCGTTTGCGAGGTAGCGCAAGGAAACAGACGAAAGAAATGGCCCAACCCCCCCCCCCATACACATGTATATACATACGTCCACACACGCAAATATACATACCTACACAGCTTTCCATGGTTTACCCCAGACGCTTCACATGCCTTGATTCAATCCACTGACAGCACGTCAACCCCGGTATACCACATCGCTCCAATTCACTCTATTCCTTGCCCTCCTTTCACCCTCCTGCATGTTCAGGCCCCGATCACACAAAATCTTTTTCACTCCATCTTTCCACCTCCAATTTGGTCTCCCTCTTCTCCTCGTTCCCTCCACCTCCGACACATATATCCTCTTGGTCAATCTTTCCTCACTCATTCTCTCCATGTGCCCAAACCACTTCAAAACACCCTCTTCTGCTCTCTCAACCACGCTCTTTTTATTTCCACACATCTCTCTTACCCTTACGTTACTCACTCGATCAAACCACCTCACACTACACATTGTCCTCAAACATCTCATTTCCAGCACATCCATCCTCCTGCGCACCACTCTATCCATAGCCCACGCCTCGCAACCATACAACATTGTTGGAACCACTATTCCTTCAAACATACCCATTTTTGCTTTCCGAGATAATGTTCTCGACTTCCACACATTCTTCAAGGCCCCCAGAATTTTCGCCCCCTCCCCCACCCTATGATCCACTTCCGCTTCCATGGTTCCATCCGCTGCCAGATCCACTCCCAGATATCTAAAACACTTCACTTATATATATAAAGTGAGAGGGTTAGGGAAAATGATTTGATAAACAGAGAAGAGGTAGTAAAAGCTTTGTGGAAGATGAAAGCCGGCAAGGCAGCAGGTTTGGATGGTATTGCAGTGGAATTTATTAAAAAAGGAGGTGACTGTATTGTTGACTGGTTGGTAAGGTTATTTAATGTATGTATGACTCATGGTGAGGTGCCTGAGGATTGGTGGAATGCGTGCATAGTGCCATTGTACAAAGGCAAAGGGGATAAGAGTGAGTGCTCAAATTACAGAGGCATAAGTTTGTTGAGTATTCCTGGTAAATTATATGGGAGGGTATTGATTGAGAGTGTGAAGGCATGTACAGAGCATCAGATTGGGGAAGAGCAGTGCGGTTTCAGAAGTGGTAGAGGATGTGTGGATCAGGTGTTTGCTTTAAAGAATGTATGTGAGAAATACTTAGAAAAGCAAATGGATTTGTATGTAGCATTTATGGATCTGGAGAAGCATATGATAGAGTTGATAGAGATGCTCTGTGGAAGGTATTAAGAATATATGGTGTGGGAGGCAAGTTGTTAGAAGCAGTGAAAAGTTTTTATCGAGGATGTAAGGCATGTGTACGTGTAGGAAGAGAGGAAAGTGATTGGTTCTCAGTGAATGTAGGTTTGCGGCAGGGGTGTGTGATGTCTCCATAGTTGTTTAATTTGTTTATGGATGGGGTTGTTAGGGAGGTAAATGCAAGAGTTTTGGAAAGAGGGGCAAGTATGAAGTCTGTTGTGGATGAGAGAGCTTGGGAAGTGAGTCAGTTGTTGTTCGCTGATGATACAGCGCTGGTGGCTGATTCATGTGAGAAACTGCAGAAGCTGGTGACTGAGTTTGGTAAAGTGTGTGAAAGAAGAAAGTTAAGAGTAAATGTGAATAAGAGCAAGGTTATTAGGTACAGTAGGGTTGAGAGTCAAGTCAATTGGGAGGTAAGTTTGAATGGAGAAAAACTGGAGGAAGTAAAGTGTTTTAGATATCTGGGAGTGGATCTGGCAGCGGATGGAACCATGGAAGCGGAAGTGGATCACAGGGTGGGGGAGGGGGCGAAAATCCTGGGAGCCTTGAAGAATGTGTGGAAGTCGAGAACATTATCTCGTAAAGCAAAAATAGGTATGTTTGAAGGAATAGTGGTTCCAACAATGTTGTATGGTTGCGAGGCGTGGGCTATGGATAGAGTTGTGCGCAGGAGGATGGATGTGCTGGAAATGAGATGTTTGAGGACAATGTGTGGTGTGAGGTGGTTTGATCGAGTAAGTAACGTAAGGGTAAGAGAGATGTGTGGAAATAAAAAGAGCGTGGTTGAGAGAGCAGAAGAGGGTGTTTTGAAGTGGTTTGGGCAAATGGAGAGAATGAGTAAGGAAAGATTGACCAAGAGGATATATGTGTCGGAGGTGGAGGGAACGAGGAGAAGTGGGAGACCAAATTGGAGGTGGAAAGATGGAGTGAAAAAGTTTTTGAGTGCTCGGGGCCTGAACATGCAGGAGGGTGAAAGGAGGGCAAGGAATAGAGTGAATTGGATCGATGTGGTATACCGGGGTTGACGTGCTGTCAGTGGATTGAATCAGGGCATGTGAAGCGTCTGGGGTGAACCATGGAAAGCTGTGTAGGTATGTATATTTGCGTGTGTGGACGTATGTATATACATGTGTATGGGGTGGGTTGGGCCATTTTCTTTCGTCTGTTTCCTTGCGCTACCTCGCAAACGCGGGAGACAGCGACAAAGCAAAAAAAAATAAGATATATATATATATATATATATATATATATATATATATATATATATATATATATATATATATATATATATATATATATATATATATATATATATATATGGATTTGTATGTAGCATTTATGGATCTGGAGAAGGCATATGATAGAGTTGATAGAGATGCTCTGTGGAAGGTATTAAGAATATATGGTCTGGGAGGCAAGTTGTTAGAAGCAGTGAATAGTTTTTATCAAGGATGTAAGTCATGTGTACGTGTAGGAAGAGAGTAAAGTGATTGGTTCTCAGTGAATGTAGGTTTGCGGCAGGGGTGTGTGATGTCTCCATGGTTGTTTAATTTGTTTATGGATGGGGTTGTTAGGGAGGTAAATGCAAGAGTTTTGGAAAGAGGGGCAAGTATGAAGTCTGTTGTGGATGAGAGAGCTTGGGAAGTGAGTCAGTTGTTGTTCGCTGATGATACAGCGCTGGTGGCTGATTCATGTGAGAAACTGCAGAAGCTGGTGACTGAGTTTGGTAAAGTGTGTGAAAGAAGAAAGTTAAGAGTAAATGTGAATAAGAGCAAGGTTATTAGGTACAGTAGGGTTGAGGGTCAAGTCAATTGGGAGGTGAGTTTGAATGGAGAAAAACTGGAGTAAGTGAAGTGTTTTAGATATCTGGGAGTGGATCTGGCAGCGGATGGAACCATGGAAGCGGAAGTGGATCATAGGGTGGGGGAGGGGGCGAAAATTCTGGGAGCCTTGAAGAATGTGTGGAAGTCGAGAACATTATCTCGGAAAGCAAAAATGGGTATGTTTGAAGGAATAGTGGTTCCAACAATGTTGTATGGTTGCGAGGCGTGGGCTATGGATAGAGTTGTGCGCAGGAGGATGGATGTGCTGGAAATGAGATGTTTGAGGACAATGTGTGGTGTGAGGTGGTTTGATCGAGTAAGTAACGTAAGGGTAAGAGAGATGTGTGGAAATAAAATGAGCGTGGTTGAGAGAGCAGAAGAGGGTGTTTTGAAATGGTTCGGGCACATGGAGAGAATGAGTGAGGAAAGATTGACCAAGAGAATATATGTGTCATATATAGTACAAAGAAACCACAGCTCCCTTTCCACATCCAGGCCCCAACAAAACTTTCCATTTTTTACTCCAGACGCTTCATATGCCCTCCGTCAATTCCCTAACAGCACTTCGACCCCGGTATACCACATCGTTCCAATTCACTCTATTCCTTGCACGTCTTTCATGTTAAGGTCCCGATCCCTCAAAATCTTTTCCACTCCATCTTTCCATTTCCAATTTGCTCTCCCACTTCTCGTTCCCTCCACCTCTGACACATATATCCTCTTTGTCAATCTTTCCTCACTCATTCTCTCCTTGTGACCAAATCATTTCAAAACACTCTCTTCTGCTCTCTCAACCACACTCTTTTTGTTACCACACATCTTTCTTACCCCTTCATTACTTACTCGATCAAACCCACCTCACACCACATATTGTCCTCAAACATTTCATTTCCAACACATCCACCCTCCTCCGCAAAGCACTATCCATTGCCCACTGCTCGCAACCATATAACATTGTTGGTACCGCTATTCCTTCAAGCATAGCCATTTTTGCTTTCCGAGATAATGATCTCGCCTTCCACACATTCTTCAACGCTCTTAGAATTTTCACCCCCTCCCCCACCCTATGACTCACTTCCGTTTCCATGGTTCCATCCGCTGCCAAATCCACTCCCAGATATCTAAAACACTTCACTTCCTCCAGTTTTTCTCCATTCAAACTTACTCCGAGTTGACTTGTCCCTCAAACCTACTGTACATAATAACCTTGCTCCTATTCACATTTACTCTCAGCTTTCTTCTTTCACACACTTTCCCAACTCAAACACCAGCTTCTGCAGTTTCTCACATGAATCAGCCACCAGCGCTGTATCATCAGCGAACAACAACTGACTCACTTCTCAAGCTCTCTTATCCAAAACGGACTGCATACTTGCCCCTCTTTCCAAAACTCTTGCATTTACCTCCCTAATAACCCCATCCATGAACAAATTAAACAACCATGGAGACATCACGCACCCCTGCCGCAAACCAACATTCGCTGATAACCAATCACTTTCCTCTTTTACATATGCCTTACATTCTCCATAAAAACTTTTCACTGCTTCTAACAACTTGCCTCCCACACCATATATTCTTAATACCTTCCAGAGAGCATCTTTATCAACTCTGTCACGTGCTTTCTCCAGATCCATAAATGTTACATACAAATCGATTTACTTTTCTAAGTATTTCTTACATACATTCTTCAAAGCAAACACCTGATTCACACATCCTCTACCACTTCTGAAACCACACTGCTCTTGCCCAGTCTGATGCTCTGTACATGCTTTCACCCTCTCAATCAATACCCTCCCATATAATCTCCCAAGAATATTCAACAAACTTATATCTCTGTAATTTGAGCACTCACTTTTACCCCCTTTGCCTTTGTACAATGGCAATATGCAAGCATTCCGCCAATCCTTATGCACATCACCATGAGTCATACATACATTAAATAACCTTACCAACCAGTCAACAATACAATCGCTCCCTTGTTTGATAAATTCCCCTGCAATACCATCCAAACCCGCTGCCTTACCGGCTTTCATCTTCCGCAAAGCTTTTACTACATCTTTTCTGTTTACCAAATCATTTTCCCTAACCCTCTCACTTTGCACACCACCTCGACCAAAACACCCTATATCTGCCGCTCTATCATCAAACACATTCAACTAACCTTCAAAATACTCACTCCATCTCCTTCTCACATCACCACTACTTGTTATTACCTCCCCATTTGTCCCCTTCACTGTTGTTCCCATTTGTTCCCTTGTCTTACGCACTTTATTTACCTCCTTCCAAAACATCTTTTTATTCTCCCTAAAATTTAATGATACTCTCTCACCCCATCTCTCATTTGCCCTTTTTTTCACCTCTTGCACCTTTCTCTTAACCTCCTGCGTCTTTCTTTTATACATCTCCCATTCATTTATATCATTTCCCTTCAAAAATCACTCAAATGCCTCTCTCTTCTCTTTCACTAATAATCTTACTTCTTCATCCCAACACTCACTACGCTTTCTAATCTGCCCACCTCCCACGCTTCTCATGCCACAAGCATCTTTTGCGCAAGCCATCACTGCTTCCCTAAATACATTCCATTCCTCCCTCACTCCCTTTACGTCCTTTGCTCTCACATTTTCCATTCTGTACTCAGTCTCTTCTGGTACTTCCTCACATAAGTCTCCATCCCAAGCTCACTTACTCTCACCACTCTCTTCACCACAACATTCTCTCTTCCTTTCTGAAAACCTCTACAAATCTTCACCTCTTCCTACACAACATAATGATCAGACATCCCTCCAGTTGCACCTGTCAGCACATCAATAGCCAAAAGTCTCTCTTTCGCGCGTCTATCGATTGACACGTAATTCAATAATGCTCTCTGGTCATCTCTCCTACTTACATGCGTATACTTATGTATATCTCACCAGTCCTTTTTTAGCATATGAATCTTCAAGCTCTTCACCATTTCCATTTGCAACACTGAACACCTTATGTACATCAATTATTCCCTCAACTGCCGCATTACTCACCTTTGCATTCAAATCACCCATCTCTATAACCCGGTCCCGTGCATCAAAACTACTAACGCACTCACTCAGCTGCTCCCAAAATACTTGCCTCTCATCATCTTTCTTCTCATCCCTGTGTGCATATGCACCAATAATCACCCATTTCTCTCCATCCACTTTCAGTTTTACCCATATTAACCAGGAGTTTACTTTCTTACACTCTATCACATACTCCCACCACTCCCGTTTCAGGAGTAGCACTACTCCTTCCCTTGCTCTTGTCCTCTCACTAACCCCTGACTTTACTCCCAAAACATTCCCAAACCACTCTTCCCCTGACACTCTATCACACACTCCCACCACTCCTGTTTCAGGAGTAGTGTTACTCCTTCCCTTGCTCTTGTCCTCTCACTAACCCCTGACGTCACTCCCAAAACATTCCCAACCACTCTACCCCTTTACCCTTAAGCTTCGTTTCACTCAGAGCCAAAAAATCCAGGTTCCTTTCCTCAAACATATTACCTATTTCTCATTTTTTCTCATCTCGGTTAGATCCACACACATTTAGATTTCTCAATCTGAGCCTACGAGGAAGATGAGCACTCCCGGCGTGACACCTTCTGTTTCCCCTTTTAGTACGTTAAAATACAAGGAGGGGAGGGTTCCTAGCCCCCTGCTCCCGTCCCCTTTATATATATATATATATATATATATATATATATATATATATATATATATATATATATATATATATATATATATATATATATATATATATATATATATATATATATTATATATATATATATATATATATATAGGTAGCGCAAGGAAACAGACGAAAGGATGGCCCAATCTACCCACATACACATGTATATACATACACGTCCACACACGCAAATATGCATACCTATACATCTCAACGTATACATATATATACACGAACAGACATATACATATATACACATGTACATCATTCATACTGTTTGCCTTTATTCATTCCATCGCCACCTCGCCAGACATGAAATAACAACCCCCTCCCCCTTCATGTGTGCGAGGTAGCGCTAGGAAAAGACAACAAAGGCCCCATTCGTTCACATTCAGTCTCTAGCTGTCATGTAATAATGCACCGAAACCACAGCTCCATTTCCACATCCAGGCCCCACACAACTTTCCATGGTTTACCCCAGACGCTTCACATGCCCTGGTTCAATCCATTGACAGCACGTCGACTCAGGTATACCACATCGTTCCAATTCACTCTATTCCTTGCACGCCTTTCACCCTCCTGCATGTTCAGGCCCCGATCACTCAAAATCTTTTTCACTCCATCTCTCCACCTCCAATTTGGTCTCCCACTTCTCCTCGTTCCCTCCACCTTTGACACATATATCCTCTTGGTCAATCTTTCCTCACTCATTCTCTCCATGTGACCAAACCATTTCAAAACACCCTCTTCTGCTCTCTCAACCACACTATTTCTATTACCACACATCTCTCTTACCCTATTATTACGTACTCGACCAAACCACTTTACACCACATAACAAACATCTCATTTCCAGCACATCCACCCTCCTGCGCACAACTCTATCCATAGCCCACACCTCACAACCATACAACATTGTTGGAACCACTATTCCTTCAAACATACCCATTTTTGCTTTCCGAGAAAATGTCCTCGACTTCTACACATTCTTCAAGGCTCCCAGAATTTTTGCCCCCGCCCTACCCTATGATTCACTTCCGCTTCCATGGTTCCTTTCGCTGCCAGATCCACTCCCAGATATCTAAAACACTTCACTTCCTCCAGTTTTTCTCCATTCAAACTTACCTCCCACTTGACTTGACCCTCAACCCTACTGTATCTAATAACCTTGCTCTTATTCACATTCACTTTCAGCTTTCTTCTTTCACACACTTTACCAAACTCCCTCACCCGCTTCTGCAGTTTCTCATATGAATCAGCCACCAGCGCTGTATCATCTGCGAACAACAACTGAGTAACTTCCCAAGCTCTCTTATCCACAACAGACTGCATACTTGCCCCTCTTTCTAAAACTCTTGCATTCACTTCCCTAACAACCCCATCCATAAAAAAATTAAACAACCATGGAGACATCACACACCCCTGCCGCAAACCTACATTCACTGAGAACCAATCACTTTCCTCTCTTCCTACACGTACACATGCCTTACATCCTCGATAAAAGCTTGCGTCCCACACCATATATTCTTAATACCTTCCACAGAGCATCTCTATCAGCTCTATCATATGCCTTCTCCTGATCTATAAATGCTACATACAAATCCATCTGCTTTTCTGAGTATTTCTCACATACATACATACATACATACATATATACATATATATATATATATATATATATATATATATATATATATATATATATATATATATATATATATATATATATATATATATTTATATATATATATATATATATATATATATATATATATATATATATATATATATATATATATATATATATATATATTATCCCTGGGGATAGGGGAGAAAGAATACTTCCCACGTATTCCCTGCGTGTCGTAAAAGGCGACTAAAAGGGGAGGGAGCGGGGGGCTGGAAATCTTCCCCTCTCTTTTTTTTTTAATTTTCCAAAACAAGGAACAGAGAAGGGGGCCAGGTGAGGATATTCCCTCCAAGGCCCAGTCCTCTGTTCTTAACGCTACCTTGCTAAAGCGGGAAATGGCGAATAGTTTGAAAGAAAAAGAAAGAAAGATATATATATATATATATATATATATATATATATATATATATATATATATATATATATATATATATATATATATATATATATATGTATATATATATATATATATATATATATATATATATATATATATATATATATATATATATATATATATATATATATATATATATATATATACATATATATATATATATATATATATATATATATATATATATATATATATATATATATATATATATATATATATATATATATATATGTATATATATATATATATATATATATATATATATATATATATATATATATATATATATATATATATATGTATATATATATATATATATATATATATATATATATATATATATATATATATATATATATATATATATATATATATATATATATATATATATATATTCCTATGAGTCCACGGGGAAAATGAAACACGAAAAGTTCCCAAGTGCACTTTCGTGTAATAATCATATCATCAGGGGAGACACAACAGAGAAATATAACAGTCAGTTGATATTCATCGAAGAGACGAAGCTCGGACGCCATTTGCTATACATACATACATATATATATATATATATATATATATATATATATATATATATATATATATATATATATATATATATATATATATATATATATATATATATATATATATATATATATATATATATATATATATATATATATCTTTCTTTTTCTTTTAACCTATCCACCATTTCCCGCGTTAGCGAGGTAGCGTTAAGAACAGAGGACTGGGCCTTTTTTGGAATATCCTCACCTGGCCCCCTCTGTTCCTTCTTTTGGAAAAAAAAAAAAAAAAACGAGAGGGGAGGATTTCCAGCCCCCCGCTCCCTCCCCTTTTAGTCGCCTTCTACGACACGCAGGGAATACGTGGGAAGTATTCTTAATCCCCTATCCCCAGGGATATATATATATATATATATATATATATATATATATATATATATATATATATATATATATATATATATATATATATATATATATATATATTGTACGTGTAGAAAGAGAGGAAAATCATTGGTTCTCACTGAATGTTGGTTTGCGGCAGGGGTGCGTGATGTCTCCATGGTTGTTTAATTTGTTTATGGATGTGGTTGTTAGGGAAGTGAATGCAAGAGTTTTCGAAAGAGGAGCAAGTATGCTGTCGGTTGTGGATGATAGAGCTTAAGAAGTGAGCCAGTTGTTCTTCGCTGATGATACAGTGCTGGTGGCTGATTCATGTGAGAAACTGCAGAAGCTGGTGACTGAGTTTGGTAAAGTGTGTGAAATAAGAAAGCTGTGATTAAATGTGAATAAGAGCAAGGTTATTAGGTACAGTAGGGTTGAGGGTCAAGTCAATTGGGAAGTAAGTTTGAATGGAGAAAAACTGAAGGAAGTGAAGTGTTTTAGATATCTGGGAGTGGATTTGGCAGCGGATGGAACCATGAAAGCGGAAGTGAATAATAGGGCGGGGAGGGGGCAAAAGTTCTGAGGGCGTTGAAAAAATGTGTGGAAGTCGAGAACGTTTTTCTTGGAAAGCAAAAATGGCTATGTTTGAAGGAGTATTGGTTCCAACAATGTTATATGGTTGCGAGGCATGGGCAACCAATAAGATAAAGTTGTGAGGAGGAGGGTGGATGTGCTGGAAATGAGATGTTTGAGGACAATATGTTGTGTGAGGTGGTTTGATCGAGTAAGTAACAATAGGGTAAGAGTGATGTGTGGTAATAGAAAGAGTGCGGTTGAGAAAGCATAAGAGGGTGTTTTGGAATGGTTTTGTCACATGATGAGAATGAGTGAGGAAAGATTGACCAAGAGGATATATGTGCCAGAGGTGGAGGGATCGAGAAGTGGGAGACCAAACTGGAGGTGGGAAGATGGAGTGAAAAAGATTTTGAGTGATCGGGGCCTGAACATGCAGGAGGGTGAAAGGCGTGCAAGGAGTAGAGTGAATTGGAACGATGTGGTATACCGGGGTCGACGTGCTGTCAATGGATTGAACCAGGGCATGTGAAGCGTCTGGGTTAAACCATGGAAAGTTTTTGGGGTCTGGATGTGGAAATGGAGCTGTAGTTTCGGTGCATTATACATGACAGCTAGAGACTGAGTGTGAACGGATGTGGCCTTTGTTGTCGTTTCCTAGCGCTACCTCGCACACATGCGGGGGGAGAGGGTTGTTATTTTATGTGTGGCGGGGTGGCGACGTGAATGAATAAGGGCAGACAGTATGAATTATATACATGTGTACATATGTATATGTGTGTGTGTTTATATATATATGTATAAGTTGAGATGTATAGGTATGTATATGTGCGTGTGTGGACGTGTATGTACATACATGAGTATGTGGGTGAGTTGTGCCATTCTTTCGTGTGTTTTCTTGCGCTACCTCACTAACGCGGGAGACAGCGACAAAGTATAATAAAAAAATGAATATATATATATATATATATATATATATATATATATATATATATATATATATATATATATATATATATATTTTTTTTAAACTATTCGCCATTTCCCGCGTTAACGAGGTAGCGTTAAGAACAGAGGACTGGGCCTTTTTTGGAATATCCTCACCTGGCCCCCTCTGTTCCTTCTTTTGGAAAATTAAAAAAAAAAAAACGAGAGGGGAGGATTTCCAGCCCCCCGCTCCCTCCCCTTTTAGTCGCCTTCTACGACACGCAGGGAATACGTGGGAAGTATTCTTACTCCCCTATCCCCAGGGATAGTATATATATATATATATATATATATATATATATATATATATATATATATATATATATATATATATATATATATATATATATATATACGAATAAAGTGCATAACTGAACGCTCACCTTCAGAGAACATACAAACCTCCAACAGCCGGGATCGAACCCGGGACCCCTGTGCCACAGGCGGGAAAGCTACCGGTAGGGTATGGGCCTGGCTAGGAGGAAATAACTATTCAAATACTATGTACTCGAATACCCTTCGTCTCACGTTGGTGAGCAACGGGGTCTACACGGGTTATCTCCCCAGGAGCGCACATCGCAAGCAGATAGCATTTTACCGAACCTAACTGTACATTGCTGATGTCCCCCCCCCCCCCAATCCATTCCAGCGAGATCGTAACCATATAACATTGTTGGAACCACCATTCCTTAAAACATACTGATTTTTGCTCTCCGAGATAACGTTCTCGCTCTCCAGACATTCTTCAACGCTCCCAGAACCTTCATCTCCTTCACCACCCTGTGACTCACTTCCGCTTCCATGGTTCCATCCGTAGCTACGTCCACTCCCAGATATGTAAACCACTTCGCTTCCTTCAGTTTTTCTCCATTCAAACTTACATTCCAATCAACTTGTCCCTTAACCGTACTGCACCTAATAACCTTGTTCTTATTCACATTTGCTCTCAACTTTCTTATTTCACACACTTTATCAAACTCAGTCACCAACTTCTGCAGTTTTTCACCCGAATCAGCTACCAGCGCTGTATCATCAGCGAACAACAACTGACTCACTTCCCAATCCCTCTCATCTACAACAGACTGCATGCTTGCCCCTCTCTTCAAAACTCTTGCATTATTCTCCCTACCCACCCCATCCATGAACAAATTAAACAACCATGGAGACAGCATGCACCCATGCTGCAAACCGACATTCACTGCGAACCAGTCACTTTCTTCCTACTCGTACACATGCCTTACATTCTTGGTAAAAACTTTTCACTGCTTCTAGCGACTTACCTCCCACACCACATACTCTTAAGACATTCCACAAAGAATTTCAATCAACCCTATCAAATACCTTCTCCAGGTCCATAAATGCTACATACAAATCCATCTGTTTTTCTAAATATTTCTCACATACATTTTTCAAAGCAAACACCTGATCCACACATCCTCTACCACTTCTGAAACCACACTGCTCTTCCCCAATCTGATACTCTGTACATTTCTCCACCCTCTCAATCAATACCATCCCATAAAATTTCTCAGGAATACTCAACAAACCTATGCCTCTGTCATTTGAACACTCACCTTTATCCCCTTTGCCTTTGTACAACGGCACTATGCATGCATTCCGCAAATTCCAAGGCACTTCACCATGATCCATACATACTTTGAATATCTTTACCAACCAATAACAACACAGTCACCCCCCCTTTTTTTTTTTAATAAATTCCACTGCAATGCCATCGAAACTTCCGCCTTGCCGGCTTTCATCTTCCGCAAAGCTTTCACTGCCTCTTCTCTGTTTACCAAACCATACGCCCTGGCCCTCAGTCTTCGCACACCAACCCGACCAAAACACCCTATATCTGCCACTCTATCATCAAACACATTCAACAAACCTACAAAATACTCACTTCATCTCATTTCATCACTACTTGTTATCATCTCCCCATTTGCCACTTCACCGATGTTCCTATTTGTTTTCTTGTCTTATGCACTTTATTTACCTCCTTCCAAAACATCTCTTTATTCTCCTTAAAATTTGATGATACTCTCTCACCCCAACTCTCATTTGCCCTCTTTTTCACCTCTTGCACCTTTCTCTTGACCTCCTGCCGGTTTCATTTATACATTTCCCAGTTATTTGCACTATTTCCCTGCAAAAATCTTCCAAACGCCCCTCTCTTCTCTTTCACTAACAATCTTGTTTCTTCATTCCACCACTCACTACCCATTCTAATCTGCCCACATCCCACATTTCTCATGCCACAAGCATCTTTAGTGCAAGCCATCGCTGCTTCAACCCATTCCTCCCTCACTTCCCTTGCGTCATTTGTCCTCACCATTTGCCATTTTGCACTCGATCTCTCCTGGTACTTCTTCACACAAGTCTCCTTTCCAAACACACTTACTCACACCACTCTCTTCACCCCAATATTCTCCCCTCTTTTTCGAAAACCTCTACAAATCTTCACCTTCGCCTCCAAAGCGAAACAAGGGGTTTTGTAGTATAGGTAAACAGATGGATATGGACTTCTCTTGTCGAAGGGTGAAAAAGTATACAAGATGTGTATCCCGGATACGTTTTTAGACATGTGTCGAAGGAAGACACTTACTGTAGAATGTAACACTGTAAATGGGAAGATTCGCAATTAAAAGAAACTCTAAAACCAAATTAGATGGTAATGATGGATCCATTGAACACACCTTCGCCAAATTAGACAGATACAGATCCAGTTGATCACGCTACATTCAGGGTAAACTTTTCATTTACAGTAAATTCACGAAATGGGCATCAGTAGTGTGGGGAACAGTTACTACTGACACAGATATTCATTGTTTTTTTGAACGTCAAGTCTTAGTAGGTATGAAAACAATGATATTGACTTTTTTCTTGTATTTAAATCCATCTGGAGTCTTCATTGACACATACCTTTTACTTACAACTTCTAAACATCCATATTTTCTTGTTAGGATGAGGTACGGAGCTGTGTTCGGCATGAGATGTATAGCTGTGTTAGGCATGAAATACGTAACTGTGTTAGGCATGAGATACATAGCTGTGGTAGGCATGATATACGTAGCTTTGTTCGGCATGAAATACATAGCTGTAAAAGCATAAGACACATAGCTGTGTTAAGCATGAGATACATAGCTGTGTTAGGCATGAGATATATAGCTGTGTTAGGCGTGAGATACATAGCTGTATTAGGCGTGAGATACATAGCTGTGTTAGGCGTGAGATACATAGCTGTGTTAGGCGTGAGATACATAGCTGTGTTAGGCATGAGATACATAGCTGTGTTAGGCATAAGATACAGAGGTTTCAGATATGTGTAGAGAGGACAAACATTTTTTCAGTATATTTGCTTTTATCTTCCATATATTTATTCAAAACTTAAACCAAAATTTTCTAATGATAATATCGTATACCAACAAAGTCCACGAACTTGGAATTAAGTATTATATTCTACGTGGCTGATGTTATGGCCATCATCAAAATCCTGTCGCAACTGAACCATTATTATCTTGCATCATCAATCTGAAACCGAGCAGAAAGATGAATAAAAACCTTGATTACGTTACGTTATGGTCTGATGTTTGACTCTTAAGTCTCATTTCTTAGCTTTACCATTGAAGGTGAGATTCTGAACAAGCTGGTAAGACGATGTTTGCTTTGTGGTAGTGTGCAGACAACTTTGTCAGTGATATTAATCTGTTTTCAGTGACATGTATTTATGAAAGGTAAATGAGCATTGATGTCATTGTCCAATCAGGATATCTATATTAGAAATATTTCCCATAGGTTTCCTCTAACAGTTATAGTCATGTTTACAACTGTAGTAATTAGGTTTTATTAAATAAGAACCATTCTTTCTTGCAGTTACTTATATTTCATAATTACTGTTAATTTCTAACCTATATTTCACAATAAAGAACACAGAAAAATACTTATACTTAAAGACTGTCTATATAGGATCCATGTTCTCACAACCAACTGCCTCCTTTGTCTGCGATATGTACAAAAACTGGGAACTACGAGGCACATTAAATAGTGGTGTTTGTGTTAGTGATTGTCGTACTCTTGTGAGCGCTGCAACTTCCCACGAGCTTAAAACAGGCCATCCATAACACCATCTTATCTGCGGTGCACCGTCGTGTTGCCAGCGGCGGATCCACCTGTAAACAGTGGAGAGGCTGGTGCCGCTCTCACAGGATATATCCCGCGCTGACATGCCTCTCAGCCACATCCATATGATCCTGGCGCGGTCAGCAACCTTGGTCTTGTGTTTAATTATTCGTCCCACCATCACGATCGTGCTGACAGACAGAAATGTTGCACACTCATGTAACACGTTTTCAACTGTTATATATATATATATATATATATATATATATATATATATATATATATATATATATATATATATATATATATATATTGTTTTTTATTTTCCTTTGTCGCTGTCTCCCGCGTTAGCGAGGTAGCGCAAGGAAACAGACGAAAGAATGGCTCGACCCATCCACATACACACACATACACGTCCACACACGCAAATGTACATCTCAACGTATACATATATATACACACACAGACATATGCATATATACACATGTACATTATTCATACTGTCTGCCTTATTCATTCTCATCGCCACCTCGCCACACATGAAATAACAACCCCTTCCCCCCTCATGTGTACGAGGTGCCGCTAGGAAAAGACAACAAAGGCCCCATTCGTTCACACTTAGTCTCTAGCTGTCATGTAATAATGCACCGAAACCACAGCTCCCTTTCCACATCCAGGCCCCACACAACTTTCCATGGTTTACCCCAGACGCTTCACATGCCCTGGTTCAGTCCATTGACAGCAGGTCGACCCCGGTATACCACATCGTTCCAATTCACTCTATTCCTTGCACGCCTTTCACCCTCCTCCATGTTCAGACCCGGTCACTCAAAATCTTTTTCACTCCATCTTTCCACCTCCAATTTGGTCTCCCACTTCTCCTCGTTCCCTCCACCTCTGACACATATATCCTCTTTGTCAATCTTTCCTCACTCATTCTCTCCATGTGACCAAACCATATCAAAACACCCTCTTCTGCTCTCTCAACCACACTCTTTTTATTACCACACATCTCTCTTACCCTATTATTAATTACTCGATCAAACCACCCCTCACCACATATTGTCCTCAAACATCTCATTTCCAGGACATCCACCCTCCTGCGCACAACTCTATCCATAGCCCACGCCTCGCAACCATACAACATTGTTGGAACCACTATTCCTTCAAACATAGCCATTTTTGCTTTCCGAGATAATGTTCTTGACTTCCACACATTCTTCAAGGCTCTCAGAATTTTCGCCCCCTCCTCCACCCTATCATTCACTTCCGCTTCCATGGTTCCATCCGCTGCCAAATCCACTCCCAGATATCTAAAACACTTCACTTCCTCCAGTTTTTCTCCATTCAAACTTACCTCCCAATTGACTTGACCCTCAACCCACATACCATACTCAGTCACGAGCTTCTGCAGTTTCTCACATGAATCAGCCATCAGCGCAGTATCATCAGCGAACAACAACTGAGTAACTTCCCAAGCTCTCTCATCCATAGCAGACTGCATACTTGCCCCTCTTTCCAGAACTCTTGCATTCACCTCCATAACAACCCCATCCATAAACAAATTAAACAACCATGGAGACATCATACACCCCTGCCGCAAACCTACATTCACTGAGAACCAATCACTTTCCTCTCTTCCTACACGTACACATGCCTTACATCCTCGATAAAAACTTTTCACTGCTTCTAACAACTTGCCACCCACATCATATATTCTTAATACATTCCACAGAGCATCTCTATCAACTCTCATATGCCTTCTCCAGATCCATAAATGCTACATACAAATCCATTTGCTTTTCTAAGTATTTCTCACATACATTCTTCAAAGCAAACACCTGATCCACACATCCTCTACCACATCTGAAACCACACCGCTCTTCCCCAATCTGATGCTCTGTACATACCTTCACCCTCTCAATCAATACCCTTCCAAATAATTTCCCAGGAATACTCAACAAACTTATACCTCTGTAATTTGAGCACTCACCTTTGTCCCCTTTGCCTTTGTACAATGGCACTATGCAAGCATTCCGCCAATCCTCAGGCACCTCACCATGAATCATACATGCATTAAATAACCTTACCAACCAGTCAACAATACCCCCCCTTTTTTTTTTTTTTTGAAAAATTCCACTGCAATACCATCCAAACCCGCTGTCTTGCCGGCTTTCACGTGTATATGTATGATATGGGAGCTAAGTTGCTAGAAGCAGTGACAAGTTTTTATCTATCTATATCTATCTATCTATCTATCTATCTATCTATCTATCTATCTATCTATCTATATATATATATATATATATATATATATATATATATATATATATATATATATATATATATATATATATATATATATATATATATATATATATATATTATCCCTGGGGATAGGGGAGAAAGAATACTTCCCACTTATTCCCTGCGTGTCGTAAAAGGCGACTAAAAGGGAAGGGAGCAGGGGGCTGGAAATCCTCCCCTCTCATTTTTTTTTTTTTCTAATTTTCCAAAAGAAGGGACAGAGAAGGGGGCCAGGTGAGGATATTCCCTCAAAGACCCAGTCCTCTGTTCTTAACGCTACCTCGTTAATGCGGGAAATGGCGAATAGTATGAAATATATATATATATATATATATATATATATATATATATATATATATATATATATATATATATATATATATATATTCATTTATTTATTATACTTTGTCACTGTCTACCGCGGTAGCGAGGTAACGCAAGGAAACACGAGAATGGCCTAACCCACCCACATACACATGTATATACATACACGTCTACACACGCACATATACATACCTATACATCTCAACGTACACATATATATACACACACAGACATATACATATATACACATGCATATATTTTATACTGTCTTCCCTTATTCATTACCGTCGCCACTACGCCACACATGAAATGACAACCCCCTCCCCCCGCCTGTGCGCGAGGTAGCGCTAGGAAAAGACAACAAAGGCCACATTCGTTCTCACTCAGTCACTAGCTGTCATGTATGATATATATATATATATATATATATATATATATATATATATATATATATATATATATATATATATATATATATATATATATATATATATATATATATATATATATATATATATATATATATATATATATATATATATATATATATATATATATATATATATATATAAGATATTTATCATACTTGATCGTCGTTTTTCACGTCGGCGAGGCAGCGCTAGGAAACAGACGAAGAACGGCCCATCCACTCATATACATATTTATAAACATAAACAACTATACACGCACATATGTGTATATACATATACATAACAAATATTCATATACTTACATATACATACACAGACATATACATAATTACACTTTTACATATTCATACTTTCTTGCCCTCATCCATTTCTGGCGCTACCCCGCCCCGCAGGAAATAGCACCTCTAATCCCCGCTTTAGCGAGGTAACGCCAGGAGAACAGACAAAATAAGGCCACATTCGTTTACGCTAAGTCTCTAGCTGTCATATGCAACGCACCGAAATCACAGCTCCCTCTCCACATTCAGGCCCCACAGACCTTTCCACATTCCCCGGTTCAGTCCATTGATAGCACGTTGACCCCGGTACAGGACATCGTTCCAAGTCACTCTATTCCTTTCACGCCTCTCACCCTCCTGTATGTTCAGCCCCCGATCGCTCAAGTTCTTTTCTAGTCCATCCTTCAACCTTCAGCTGGTCTCCCACTTCTCCTTGTTCCCTTCACCTCTGACACATAAATCCTCTTTGTTAACCTTTCCTCACCTATTCTCTCCATATATCCAAACCATTTCAACATACCCTTTCCTGCTTTCTCAACCACAACTCTTTTTATATGCACTCCTTTATTTCTTATTCGATCAAACCACCTCACACCACATATTGTCCTCAAGCATTTCATTTCCAACACTTCCATCCTCCTCCGTACAACTATATCTATAACCCATACCTCGCAACCATATGAAATTGTTGGAATTACTATTTTTTCAAACATACCTCTTTTTGCTCTCCAAGATAACGCTCTCTCCTTGCACACATTCCTCATCGCACCCAAAACCTTTACCCTCTCCTCCACCCTTTGACTCCCTTTTGATTCCATGGTTCCATCCGCTGCTAAGTCCACTCCCAGATATCTAAAACTTCATTTCCTCCAATTCTCCTCCATTCAAAATTACACCTCAGTTGACTTGTCCCTCATCCCTACTGAACCCAATAACCTTGCACTTATTCACATTTACTCTCAACTTTCTCTTTCCACACACTTTTCCAAACTTAGTCACCAACTTCTGCAGCTTCTCACTCTAATCAGCAACCAGAACTGTATCATCAGCAAACAACAACTGACTCATTTCCCAGGTCCTCTCCTCTATGTGGCTCTAGTGATAAGGTGTCGATTTGAGAATGTTTGGTGAAATGTCTCCAAGTAAATATTGTAATGATGAAGATAATTTTCATTAACGAGTCTAAATTGCTTTAAAGTAAATGCGATATATTTTAAGGAGAGAGAGAGAGAGAGAGAGAGAGAGAGAGAGAGAGAGAGAGAGAGAGAGAGAGAGAGAGAGAGAGAGAGAGAGAGAGAGAGAGAGAGAGAGAGAGAGAGAGAGAGACGAATACACCAACGTTCCTCGCCTGCAAATCACACATGCAGAGGTTACAGAAGATAGAAAAATACGGCTCTACGACTCATCACGAATAAGACACATTCCTTCACTGCGAACATCGTGGAACAGCGCGAATGACTTTCTATCCAACCCGTCGGTTTATGACAGAGACTTGACGGCAGCGACGTACACAGAGGAGAAAACTCTGAAATCTCTGGCACAGTACAGATATGGAACACCCAGGGCTCCCTCGAAGCCTCTAAGCACTTATGAAGGCTCCACTCAATCGTTGATCAACACAGACGACAATGTTTAGTTAGGCTTCGCGAATCTCTTTGAAATAGAAAATAAAAGAAAGGTACAAAATGGATACATACACACCCAATGTCAGCCGCTGGTATACACACAAGGCACCTAAAACACGATATAAGAAAATAACCAAATGATTTAAAAAGTCAGTCATACACATGTGCACATTTCACTCCTCTCTCCCAGTTCAAACTATCCCTCTCCCTGTCCCATCACTACTTTCTCTCCTCTGACCAAAGTATTCAAAAAAAGACGAGTCATGCCAAATGGCAAGGAACTCGCTTTACCAATACAAACGTAAAACACACACACACACACACACACACACACACACACACACACACACACACACACACACACACACACACACACACACACACACACACACACACACACATAAATATCATAAACCATTTCAACAGATCTCATGGCCCTTCTGGCGCACGATACAATTCCCACACAAATACACCGAGTACTTGCTACTCACTCATATATCACTTTACGTAATAATTTTGGCACCAAATCTTGAATCTATAGAAGCATCTTTGTCAACAGATTGTAGCTTTTGTTTTTGTTAATGAGAAGCACAGCAAAATTCTCCTTGATAATCTATTATCCTACACATTTATCTTCCCATTAAACATAACTACATCACTCGACTTAATAGAGAAAAACAGGAGACCATTAGCAAGAAATGAACAATGTATCTCCCTATAATGACATAAGAAACAATCTAGAGTGCCAGTGGTATTAAGCTTACACACTTGTGAGGGAGTGAGGCGTCTCCCTGCTGCCAGGTGTGTGTCCGTACGTGACCACAGCCAGCGCGCGTCAGACAGGTGGATATATATACACAGCAAGAAGCAGGGACAGGCACCGCCCACCAGGTAATCAATGGACACACAGCTGTTCTTATCACATGTAGTGTTCTGCAGGAGTTATCTATACACATGTTTCAACATAACTAATATGTCGTGCACACACACAGGAAAATACTCCTAGTTAATATTGAGATGTAGGAATAGTACATATATGTATGTATAGGGTTAACGGAAAAGACAACACGAGGGTAAAACTCTCTCTCCATAATATAGACGAAATATGTGTGTGTATATATATATATATATATATATATATATATATATATATATATATATATATATATATATATATATATATATATATATATATATATATATATATATATATATATTATATATATATATACATCATCATTTTTTTTTTTCATTTTGCTTTGTCGCTGTCTCCCGCGTTAGCGAGGTAGCACAAGGAAACAGACGAAAGAATGGCCCAACCCGCCCACATACACATGTATATACATACACGTCCACACATGCAAATATACATACCTGTACATCTCAATGTACACATATATATACACACACAGAAATATGCATATATACACATGTACATAATTCATACTGTCTGCCTTTATTTGTTCCCATCGCCACCCCGCCACATATGGAATAACAACCCCCTTCCCCCTCATGTGTTCGAGGTAGCGCTAGGAAAAGACACCAAAGGCCCCATTCGTTCACACTCAGTCTCTAGCTGTCATGTGATAATGCAACGAAACCACAGCTCCCTTTCCACATCCAGGCCCCACACAACTATCCATGGTTTGCCCCAGACGCTTCACATGCCCTGGTTCAATCCACTGACAGCACGTCGACCCCGGTATACCACATCGTTCCAATTCACTCTATTCCTTGCACGCCTTTCACCCTCCTGCATGTTCAGGCCCCGATCACTCAAAATCTTTTTCACTCCATCTTTCCACCTAAAATTTGGTCTCCCACTTCTCCTCGTTCCCTCCACCTCTGACACATATATCCTCTTTGTCAATCTTTCCTCACTCATTCTCTCCATGTGACCAAACCATTTCAAAACACCCTCTTCTGCTCTCTCAACCGAAATCTTTTTATTTCCACAAATCTCCCTTACCCTTACATTACTTACTCGATCAAACCACCTCACACCACATATTGTCCTCAAACATTTCATTTCCAGCACATCCACCCTCCTGCGCACAACTCTATCCATAGTCCACGCCTCGCAACCATACAACATTGTTGAAACCACTATTCCTTCAAACATAGCCATTTTTGCTTTCCAAGATAATGTTCTCGACTTCCAAACATTCTTCAATGCTCCCAGAATTTTCGCCCCCTCCCCCACCCTATGATCCACTTCCGCTTCCATGGTTCCATCCGCTGCCAAATCCACTCCCAGATATCTAAAACACTTTACTTCCTCCAGTTTATCTCCATTCAAACTTACCGCCCAATTGACTTGACCCTCAACCCTACTGTACCCAATAACCTTGCCCTTATTCACATTTACTCTTAACTTTCTTCTTTCACACACTTTTCCGAACTCAGTCTCCAGCTTCTGCAGTTTCTTACATGAATCAGCCACCAGTGCTGTATCATCAGCGAACAACAACTGACTCACTTCCAAAGCTCTCTCATCCACAACAGACTCCATACTTGCCCCTCTTTCCAAAACTCTTGCATTCACCTCCCTAACAACCCCATCCATAAACAAATTAAACAACCATAGAGACATCACACACCCCTGCCGCAAACCTACATTCACTGAGAACCAATCACTTTCCTCTCTTCCTACACGTACACATTCCTTACATCCTCGATAAAAACTTTTCACTGCTTCTAACAACTTGCCTCCCACACCATATATTCTTAATACCTTCCACAGAGCATCCCTATCAACTCTGTCATGTACTATATATATATATATATATATATACATATATATATATATATATATATATATATATATATATATATATATATATATATATATATATATATATATATATATATATATATTGGAAAGGATCAAAATTTTGCGCGTGATCAAGATATTCCTATGAGTCCACGGGGAAAATGAAACACAAGAACCCAAGTGCACTTTCGTGCAATAATCAAATCATCAGAGGATGATATATGTATATATATACATATATATATATATATATATATATATATATATATATATATATATATATATATATATATATATATATATATATATATATTTATATATATATATATACTCCCTGGGGATAGGGGAGAAAGAATACTTCCCACGTATTCCCTGCATATCGTAAAAGGCGACTAAAAGGGAAGGCAGCGGGGGGCTGGAAATCCTCCCCTCATTTTTTTTTTTCTTTTTTCCAAAAGAAGGAACAGAGAAGGGGGCCAGGCTAGGATATTTCCTCAAAGGCCCAGTCCTCTGTTCTTAACGCTACCTCGCTCATGCGGGAAATGGCGAATAGTATGAAAGAAATATATATATATATATATATATATATATATATATATATATATATATATATATATATATATATATATATATATATATATATATATATATTTATATATACATATATATATATATATATATATATATATATATATATATATATATATATATATATATATATATATATATATATATATATATATATATATATATATGTATATATAAATATATATATATATATATATATATATATATATATATATATATATATTTTTTTTTTATACTTTGTCGCTGTCTCCCGCGTTTGCGAGGTAGCGCAAGGAAACAGACGAAAGAAATGGCCCAACCCCCCCCCCCCATACACATGTATATACATACGTCCACACACGCAAATATACATACCTACACAGCTTTCCATGGTTTACCCCAGACGCTTCACATGCCTTGATTCAATCCACTGACAGCACGTCAACCCCGGTATACCACATCGATCCAATTCACTTTATTCCTTGCCCTCCTTTCACCTTCCTGCATGTTCAGGCCCCGATCACACAAAATCTTTTTCACTCCACCTTTCCACCTCCAATTTGGTCTCCCTCTTCTCCTCGTTCCCTCCATATATATTATCTCGGAAAGCAAAAATGGGTATGTTTGAAGGAATAGTGGTTCGAACAATATTGCATGGTTGCGAGGCGTGGACTATGGATAGAGTTGTGCGCAGGAGGATGGATGTGCTGGAAATGAGATGTTTGAGGACAATGTGTGGTGTGAGGTGGTTTGATCGAGTAAGTAACGTAAGGGTAAGAGAGGTGTGTGGAAATAAAAAGAGCGTGGTTGAGAGAGCAGAAGAGGGTTTTGAAATGGTTTGGTCACATGGAGAGAATGAGTGAGGAAAGATTGACCAAGAGGATATATGTGTCGGAGGTGGAGGGAACGAGGAGAAGAGGGAGACCAAATTGGAGGTGGAAAGATGGAGTGAAAAAGATTTTGTGTGATCGGGGCCTGAACATGCAGGAGCGTGAAAGGAGGGCCAGGAATAGAGTGAATTGGAGCGATGTAGTGTACCGGGGCTGACGTGCTGTCGGTGGATTGAATCAGAGCATGTGAGGCGTCTGGTGTAAACCATGGAAAGCTGTGTAGGTATGTATATTTGCGTGTGTGGACGTATGTAAATGCATGTGTATGGGGGTGGGTTGGGCCATTTCTTTCGTCTGTTTCCTTGCGCTACCTCGCAAACGAGGGAGACAGCGACAAAGCAAAAAAAAAAAAAAAAATATATATATATATATATATATATATATATATATATATATATATATATATATATATATATATATATATATATATATATATATATAAATATTTTTTTTTTTTTTTTTGCTTTTTGCTCTCCCGCGTTTGCGAGGTAGCGCAAGGAAACAGACGAAAGAAATGGCCCAACCCACCCCCATACACATGTATACACATACACGTCCACACACGCATATATACATACCCATACATCTCAATGTACACATATATATACACACAGACACATACATATATACACATGCACACAATTCACACTGTCTGCCTTTATTCATTCCCATCGCCACCTCGCCACATATTGAATAACATCCCCTACCCCCTCATGTGTGCGAGGTAGCGCTAGGAAAAGACAACAAAGGCCCTATTCGTTCGCAGTCAGTCTCGAGCTGTCATGCAATAATGCCCGAAACCACAGCTCCCTTTCCACATCCAGGACCCACAGAACTGTCACTGGTTTACCCCAGAAGTTTCACATGCCCTGGTTCAATCCATTGACAGCACGTCGACCCCGGTATACCACATCGATCATATTCACTCTATTCCTTGCCCGCCTTTCACCCTCCTGCATGCTCAGGCCCCGATCACTCAAAATCTTTTTCACTCCATCTTTCCACCTCCAATTTGGTCTCCCACATCTCCTCGTTCCCTCCACCTCCGACACATATATCCTCTTGGTCAATCTTTCCTCACTCATTCTTTCCATGTGACCAAACCATTTCAAAACACCCTCTTCTGCTCTCTCAACCACGCTCTTTTTTATTTCCACACATCTCTCTTACCTTTACATTACTTACTCGATCAAACCATCTCACAGCACATATTGTCCTCAAACATCTCATTTCCAGCACATCCACCCTCCTGACCACAACTCTATCCATAGCCCTCGCCTCGCAACCATACAACATTGTTGGAACCACTATTCCTTCAAACATAGCCATCTTTGCTTTCCGAGATAATGTTCTCGACTTCCACACATTCTTCAAGGCTCCCAGGATTTTCGCCCCCTCCCCCACCCTATGATTCGCTTCCACTTCCATGGTTCCATCCGCTGCCAGATCCACTCCCAGATATCTAAAACACTTTACTTCCTCCAGTTTATCTCCATTCAAACTTACCTCCCAGTTGACTTGACCCTCAACCCTACTGTACCTAATAACCTTTCTCTTAATTACATTTACTCTTAACTTTCTTCTTTCACACACTTTACCAAACTCAGTCACCAGCTTCTGCAGTTTCTCACAGGAATCAGCCACCAGCGTTGTATCATCAGCGAACAACAACTGACTCACTTCCAAAGCTCTCTCATCCCCAACAAGACTTCATACTTGCCCCTCTTTCCAAAACTCTTGCATTCACCTACCTAAGAACCCCATCCAAAAACAAATTAAACAACCATGGAGACATCACACACCTCTGCCGCAAACCTACATTCACTGAGAACCAATCACTTTCCTCTCTTCCTACACGTACACATGCCTTACATCCTCGATGAAAAGTTTTCACTGCTTCTAACAACTTGCCTCCCACATCATATGTTGTTAGTACCTTCCACAGAGCATCTCTATCAACTCTATCATATACATTCTCCAGCAAACACCTGATCCACACATCCTTTACCACTTCTGAAACCACACTGCTCTTCCCCAATCTGATGCTCTGTACATGCCTTCACCCTCTCAATCAATACCCTCCCATATAATTTACCAGGAATACTCAACAAACTTATACCTTTGTAATTTGAGCACTCACTCTTATCCCCTTTGCCTTTGTGCAATGGCACTATGCACGCATTCCGCCAATCCTCAGGCACCTCACCATGTGTCATACATACATTAAATAGCCTTACCAACCAGTCAACAATACAGTCACCCCCTTTTTTAATAAATTCCACTGCAATACCATTCAAACCTGCTGCTTTGCCGGCTTTCATCATCCGCAAAGCTTTCACTACCTCTTCTCTATTTACCAAATCATTTTCCCTAACCCTCTCACTTTGCACACCACCTCGACCAAAACACCCTATATCTGCCACTCTATCAGCAAACACATTCAACAAACCTTCAAAATACTCTCTCCATCTGCTTCTCACATCACCACTACTTGTTATCACCTCCCCATTAGCCCCCTTTACTGAAGTTCCCATTTGCTCCCTTGTCTTACGCACTTTATTTACCTCCTTCCAGAACATCTTTTTATTCTCCCTGAAATTTAATGATACTCTCTCACCCCAACACTCATTTGCCCTCTTTTTCACCTCTTACACCTTTCTCTTGACCTCCTGTCTCTTTCTTTTATACATCTCCCACTCATTTGCATTTTTTCCCTGCAAAAATCGTCCAAATGAGTCTCTCTTCTCTTTCACTAATAATCTTACTTCTTCATCCCACCACTCACTACCCTTTCTAATCAACCCACCACCCACTCTTCTTATGCCACAAGAATCTTTTGCGCAATCCATCACTGATTCCCTCAATACATCCCATTCCTCCCCCACTCCCCTTACTTCCATTGTTCTCACCCTTTTCCATTCTGTACTCAGTCTCTCATGGTACTTCCTCACACAAGTCTCCTTCCCAAGCTCACTTACTCTCACCACCCTCTTCACCCCAACATTCACTCTTCTTTTCTGAAAACCCATATAAATCTTCACCTTAGCCTCCACAAGATAATGATCAGACATCCCTCCAGTTGCACCTCTCAGCACATTAACATCTAAAAGTCTCTCTTTCGCTCGCCTGTCAATTAACACGTAATCCAATAACGCTCTTTGGCCATCTCTCCTACTTACATACGTATACTTATGTATATCTCGCTTTTTAAACCTGGTATTCCCAATCACCAGTCCTTTTTCAGCACATAAATCTACAAGCTCTTCACCATTACCATTTACATCACTGAACACCCCATGTATACCAATTATTCCCTCAACTGCCACATTACTCACCTTTGCATTCAAATCACCCATCACTATAACCCGGTCTTGTGCATCAAAACCACTAACACACTCATTCAGCTGCTCCCAAAACACTTGCCTCTCATGATTTTTCTTCTCATGCCCAGGTGCATATGCACCAATAATCACCCCTCTCTCTCCATCAACTTTCAGTTTTACCCATATTAATCGAGAATTTACTTTCTTACATTCTATCACGTGTTCCCACAACTCCTGTTTCAGGAGTACTGCTACTCCTTCCCTTGCTCTTGTCCTCTCACTAACCCCTCACTTTACTCCCAAGACATTCCCAATCTACTCTTCCCCTTTACCCTTGAGCTTCGTTTCACTCAGAGCCAAAACATCCAGGTTCCTTTCCTCAAACATACTACCTGTCTCTCCTTTTTTCACATCTTGGTTACATCCACACACATTTAGACACCCCAGTCTGAGCCTTCGAGGAGGATGATCACTCCCCGCGTGACTCCTTCTTCTGTTTCCCATTTTAGAAAGTTAAAAAAATACAATGAGGGGAGGATATCTGGCCACCCGCTCCCGCCCCCTCTAGTCGCCTTCTACGACACGCGAGGAATGCGTGGGAAGTATTCTTTCACCCCTATCCCCAGGGATAATATATATATATATATATGTATATATATATATATATATATATATATATATATATATATATATATATATATATATATATATATATATATATATATATATATATATATATATACATATATATATACATACACATACATACCTACATATATACACACACACACACACACACACACACACACACACACACACACACACACATATACATATATATACATATGAAAAATGTAAGAAATAATTTAGAAAACTGAAACTTCTAGCTTGAAAATGAAATGAAAATAATGAATGTCACATAATGGTTCAACCTCTGGCTATGGAAAAGGGAAATGTATAATCTATTTACACAAACGTCAATAGTAGTTCTCATCAATTTAACCACTGTATCAATAAGCTTCAATGTCTAAGCTACATTTTTTCCAATATCACTATTTTCTTGTCAAAGCACCATGTATGAAAACATATATTGGACATTGGACAATCACATGTTTACCAAATGGCGTCCTAGCTTCGTCTCTTCGACATATATCAACTGACTGTTATATTTCTCTCTTGTGTCTCCCCTGATGATGTAATCATTACACGAAAGTGCACTTGGGAAGTTTTCTTGTTTCATTTTCCCCGTGGACTCATAGGAATATCTTGATCGCGCGCAAAATTGTGATCCTTTCCAACATATATATATATATATATATATATATATATATATATATATATATATATATATATATATATATATATATATATATATATATATACATATATATATTATATTATTGTTATTATACTTTGTCGCTGTCTCCCGCGTTTGCGAGGTAGCGCAAGGAAACAGACGAAAGAAATGGCCCAACCCCCCCCCCCTATACACATGTATATACATACGTCCACACACGCAAATATACATACCTACACAGCTTTCCATGGCTTACCCCAGACGCTTCACATGCCTTGATTCAATCCACTGATAGCACGTCAACCCCGGTATACCACATCGCTCCAATTCACTCTATTCCTTGCCCTCCTTTCACCCTCCTGCATGTTCAGGCCCCGATCACACAAAATCTTTTTCACTCCATCTTTCCACCTCCAATTTGGTCTCCCTCTTCTCCTTGTTCCCTCCACCTCCGACACATATATCCTCTTGGTCAATCTTTCCTCACTCATCCTCTCCATGTGCCCAAACCACTTCAAAACACCCTCTTCTGCTCTCTCAACCACGCTCTTTTTATTTCCACACATCTCTCTTACCCTTACGTTACTCACTCGATCAAACCACCTCACACCACACATTGTCCTCAAACATCTCATTTCCAGCACATCCATCCTCCTGCGCACAACTCTATCCATAGCCCACGCCTCGCAACCATACAACATTGTTGGAACCACTATTCCTTCAAACATACCCATTTTTGCTTTCCGAGATAATGTTCTCGACTTCCACACATTCTTCAAGGCCCCCAGAAATTTCGCCCCCTCCCCCACCCTATGATCCACTTCCGCTTCCATGGTTCCATCCGCTGCCAGATCCACTCCCAGATATCTAAAACCTTCACTTCCTCCAGTTTTTCTCCATTCAAACTCACCTCCCAATTGACTTGACCCTCAACCCTACTGTACCTAATAACCTTGCTCTTATTCACATTTATATATATATATATATATATATATATATATATATATATATATATATATATATATATATATATATATATATATATATATATATATATATATTATATATATATATATATATATATATATATATATATATATATATATATATATATATATATATATATATATATATATATATATATATATATATATATATATATATATATATATATATATATATATATATATATATATATATATATATATATATATATATATATATATATATATATATATATATATATATATATATATATATATATACATGTACATGATTTATACAGTCTGCCCCTATTAATGCCAGTCGCCACCCCGCGAGACATGAAATGACAACCCCCTTCTCCCGCATGTGCTCGAGGTAGCGCTCGGAAAAGACAACAAAGGCCACATTCTTTCAGTCTCAGGCTGTCATGTATGATGCACCGAACCCACAGCTCCCTTTCCACATTCACGCCCCACAAAACTTTCCATGGTTTACCCCAGACGCTTCACATGCCTTGCTTCAATCCATTGACAGCACTTCGACCCCGGTATACCACATCGTTCCAATTCACTCTACTCCTTGCACACCTTTCACCCTCCTGCATGCTCAGACCCCGATCATTCAAAATCCTTTTCACTCCATCTTTCTACCTCCAATTTGGTCTCCCACTTCTCCTGGTCCCCTCCACTTCTGACATATATATCCTCTTTGTCAATCTTTCCTCACTCATTCTCTCCATGTGATCAAACTATTTCAAAACACCCTTTTTCTGCTCTCTCAACCACACTCTTTTTATTACACAAATCTCTCTTACCTTTTCATTACTTACTCGATCAAACCACCTCACAGCACATATTGTCCTCAAACATCTCATTATCAGCGCATGCACCCTCTTCCGCACAACTCCCCCACCCTATGATTCACTTCCGCTTTCATGGTTCCACCCGCTGAAAAATCCACTCACAGATATCTAAAACACTTCACTTCCTCAGGTTTTCCTCCATTCAATCCCACCTCCCAATTAACTTGTCCCTCAACCCTACTCTACCTAATAACCTTCCTATTATTAACATTTACTTCCAGCTTTCTTCTTTCACGCACTTTATCAAACTCAGTCACCAGCTTCTGCTTTTTCTCACCCGAATAAGCCACCAGCGACGTATCATCAGCGAAACAACTGACTCACCTCCCAAGCTCTGTCATCCACAACAGACTCCATACTTGCCCTTCTTTCCAAAACTCTTATATTCACCTCCCTAACAACCCCATCCATAAACAAATTAAACAACCATGGAGACATCACACACCCCTGCCGCAAACCTACATTCACTGAGAACTAGTCACTTTCCTCTCTTCCTACACGTACATATGCCTTACATCCTCGATAAAAACTTTTCACTGCTTCTAACAACTTGCCTCCCACACCATATATTCTTCCACAGAGCATCTCTATCAACTCTATCGTATGCCTTCTCCAGATCCATAATTGCTACATACAAATCCATTTGCTTTTCAAAGTATTTCTCACATACATTCTTCAAAGCAAAGACTTGATCCACACATCCTCTACCACTTTTGAAACCACACTGCTCTTCCCCATTCTAATGCTCTGTACATGCCTTCACCCTCTCAGTCAATACCCTCCCATATAATTTACCAGGAATACTCAACAAACTTATACCTCTGTAATTTCAGCACTCACTCTTATCCCCTTTCCCTTTGTACAATGGCACTATGCACGCATTCCGCCAATCCTCAAGCACCTCACCATGAGTCATACATACATTAAATAACCTTACCAACCAGTCAACAATACAGTCACCCCCTTTTCGTAATAAATTCCACTGCAATACCATCCAAACCCGCTGAGTTAACAGCTTTCATCTTCCGCAAAGCTTTTACCACCTCTTCTCAAACAAATCACCTTCCCTAACCCTCTCACTTTTTTTTTTTCACAACCACGACCAAAACACCCTATATCTGCCAGTCTATCATCAAGCACAATCAAATAACCTTAAAACTACTCACTCCATCTCCTCACATCACCATTACTTGTTATCACCTCCCTATTAACCCCCTTCACTGAAGTTCCTATTTCTTGCCTTGTCTTACGCACTTTATCTACCTCCTTCCAAAACATCTTTTTATTCTCCCTAAAATTTAATGATACTCTCTCACCCCGACTCTCATTTGCCCTCTTTTTCACCTCTTCCACCTTTATCTTGACCTCCTGTCTCTTTCTTTTATACATCTCCTACTCATTTCCAATATTTCCCTGAAAAAATCGTCCAAATGCCTCTCTCATCTCTTTCACTAATAATCTTACTTCTTCATCCCACCACTTCCTACCCTTTCTAAGCTGCTCACCTCCCACGCTTTTCATGCCACAAGCATCTTTTGCGCAAGCCATCACTGCTTCCCTAAATACATCCCATCCCTCCCTCACTCCCCTTACGTCCTTTGCTCTCACCTTTTTCCATTCTGCACTCAGTCTCTCCTGGTACGTTCCTCACACAAGTTTCCTTCCCAAGCTCACTTACTTTCACCACTCTTTTCACCCCAACATTCTCCCTTCTTTTCTAAAACCTCTACAAATCTTCACCTTCTCCTACACAAGATATTGATCGGACATCCCTCCAGTTGCACCTCTCAGCATATCAACACCCAAAAGTCTCTTTCGCGCGCCTATCAATTAACACGTAATCCAATTTCCCTCTCTGGCCATCTCTCCTACCTACATACGTATACTTATGTATATCTCTCTTTTTAAACCAGGTATTCCCAATCACCAGTCCTTCTTCAGTACATTAATCTACAAGCTCTTCACCATTTCCATTTACAACACTGAACACCCCATGTACACCAATAATTCCCTCAACTGCTACATTACTCACCTTTGCATTCAAATCACCCTTCACTATAACCCGGTCTCGTGCATCAAAACAACTAACACACTCATTCAGCTGCTCCCTAAACACCTGTCTCTCATGATCTTTCTTCTCATGCCCAGGTGCATTTGCACCAATAATCACCCATATCTCTCGATCTACTTTCAGTTTTACCCATATCGATCTAGAGTTAACTTTCTTACACTCGATCACATACACCCACCACTCCTGTTTCAGGAGTAATACTACTCCTTCCCTTGCTCTTGTCCTCTCACTATCCCCTGAATTTACCCCCAAGACATTCCCAACCAACTCTTCCCCTTTACCCTTGAGCTTCGTTTCACTCAGTGCCAAATGATCCAGGTTCCTTTCCTCAAACCTACGACCTATCTCTCCTTTTTTCTCATCTTTTTCTCATCTCTCTCTCTCTCTCTCTCTCTCTCTCTCTCTCTCTCTCTCTCTCTCTCTCTCTCTATATATATATATATATATATATATATATATATATATATATATATATATATATATTTTTTTTTTTTTTTTCTTTCAAACTATTCGCCATTTCCCGCGTTAGCGAGGTAGCGTTAGGAACAGAGATCTGGGCCTTTGAGGGAATATCCTCACCTAGCCCCCTTCTCTGTTCCTTCTTTTGGAAAAAAAAAAAAAAAATGAGAGGGGAGGATTTCCAGCCCCCCGCTCCCTCCCCTTTTAGTCGCCTTCTACGACACGCAGGGAATACGTGGGAAGTATTCTTTCTCCCTTATCCCCAGGGAGGAAGTAAAGTGTCCCAGACATATATATATATATATATATATATATATATATATATATATATATATATATATATATATATATATATATATATATATATATATATATATATATTGGAAAGGATCAAAATTTTGCGCGTGATCAAGATATTCCTATGAGTCCACGGGGAAAATGAAACACGAAAAGTTCCCAAGTGCACTTTCGTGTAATAATCCCATCATTAGAGGAGACACAAGAGAATAATATAACAGTCAGTTCATATATATATATATATATATATATATATATATATATATATATATATATATATATATATATATATATATATATATATATATATATATATATATATATACATATACATATATACATATGAATATATATATAAAGTCAGGGGTTAGTGAGAGGACAAGAGAAAGGGAAGGAGTAGTAGTACTCCTGAAACAGGAGTTGTAGGAGTATGTGATAGAATGTAAGAAAGTAAATTCTCGATTAATATGGGTAAAACTGAAAGTTGATGAAGAGAGATGGGTGATTATTGGTGCATATGCACCTAGGCATGAGAAGAAAGATCATGAGACGCAAGCGTTTTGGGAGCAGGTGAATGAGTGTGTTAGTGGTTTTGATGCACAAGACCGGGTTATAGTGATGGGTGATTTGAATGCAAAGGTGAGTAATGTGGCAGTTGAGGGAATAATTGGTATATATGGGGTGTTCAGCGTTGTAAATGGAAATGGTGAAGAGCTGGTAGATTTATGTGCTGAAAAAGGAACTGATGATAGGGAATACCTGGTTTAAAAAGCGAGATATACATAAGTATACTTATGTAAGTAGGAGAGATGGCCAGAGAGCGTTATTGAATCGCGTGTTAATTGAGAGGCGCGCGAAAGAGAGACTTTTGGATGTTAATTTGGATGTTAAGGTGCAACTGGAGGGATGTCTGATCATTATCTTGTGTAGGCTAAGGTGAAGATTTGTATGGGTTTTCAGAAAAGAAGAGCGAATGTTGGGGTGAAAAGGGTGGTGAGAGTAAGTGAGCTTGGGAAGGAGACTTGTGTAAGGAAGTACCAGGAGAGATTGAGTACAGAATGGAAAAAGATGAGAACAATGGAAGTAAGGGGAGTGGGGGAGGAATGGGATGTATTTAGGGAATCAGTGATGGATGGCTTGCGCAAAAGATGCTTGTGGCATGAGAAGCATTGGAGGTGGGTTGATTAGAAAGGGTAGTGAGTGGTGGGATGTAGAAGTAAGATTATTAGTGAAAGAGAAGAGAGAGGCATTTGGGCGATTTTTGCAGAGAAAAAATGCAGTTGAGTGGGAGATGTATAAAAGAAAGAGACAGGAGGTCAAGAGAAAGGTGCAAGAGGTGAAAAAGAGGGCAAATGAGAGTTGGGGTGAGAGAGTATCATTAGATTTTAGGGAGAATAAAAAGATGTTCTAGAAGGAGGTATATAAAGTGCATAAGACAAGGGAGCAAATGGGAACTTCAGTGAGGGGCGCAAATGGGGAGGTGATAACAAGTAGTGGTGATGTGAGAAGGAGATGGAGTGAGTATTTTGAAGGTTTGTTGAATGTGTTTGATGATAGAGTGGCAGATATAGGGTGTTTTGGTCGAGGTGGTGTGCAAAGTGAGAGGGTTAGGGAAAATGATTTGGTAAACAGAGAAGAGGTAGTAAAAGCTTTGCGGAAGATGAAAGCCGGCGAGGCAGCAGGTTTGAATGGTATAGCAGTGGAATTTATTAAAAAAGGGGGTGACTGTATTGTTGACTGGTTGGTAAGGTTATTTAATGTATGTATGACTCATGGTGAGGTGCCTGAGGATTGGCGGAATGCGTGCATAGTGCCATTGTACAAAGGCAAAGGGGATAAGAGTGAGTGCTCAAATTACAGAGGTATAAGTTTGTTGAGTATACCTGGTAAATTATATGGGAGGGTATTGATTGAGAGGGTGAAGGCATGTACAGAGCATCAGACTGGGGAAGAGCAGTGTGGTTTCAGAAGTGGTAGAGGATGTGTGGATCAGGTGTTTGCTTTGAAGAATGTGTGTGAGAAATACTTAGAAAAGCAAATGGATTTGTATGTAGCATTTATGGATCTGGAGAAGGCATATGATAGAGTTGATAGAGATGCTCTGTGGAAGGTATTAAGAATATATGGTGTGGGAGGCAAGTTGTTAGAAGCAGTGAAAAGTTTTTATCGAGGATGTAAGGCATGTGTACGTGTAGGAAGAGAGGAAAGTGATTGGTTCTTAGTGAATGTAGGTTTGCGGCAGGGGTGTGTGATGTCTCCATGGTTGTTAGATTTGTTTATGGATGGGGTTGTTAGGTAGGTAAATGCAAGAGTTTTGGAAAAAGGGGCAAGTATGAAGTCTGTTGTGGATGAGAGAGCTTGGGAAGTGAGTCAGTTGTTGTTCGCTGATGATACAGCGCTGGTGGCTGATTCATGTGAGAAACTGCAGAAGCTGGTGACTGAGTTTGGTAAAGTGTGTGAAAGAAGAAAGTTAAGAGTAAATGTGAATAAGAGCAAGGTTATTAGGTACAGTAGGTTTGAGGGTCAAGTCAATTGGGAGGTAAGTTTGAATGGAGAAAAACTGGAGGAAGTACAGTGTTTTAGATATCTGGGAGTGGATTTGGCAGCGGATGGAACTATGGAAGCGGAAGTGAATCATAGGGTGGGGGAGGGGGCGAAAATCCTGGGAGCCTTGAAGAATGTGTGGAAGTCGAGAACATTATCTCGGAAAGCAAAAAAGGGTATGTTTGAAGGAATAGTGGTTCCAACAATGTTGTATGGTTGCGAGGCCTGGGCTATGGATAGAGTTGTGCGCAGGAGGGTGCATGTGCTGGAAATGAGATGTTTTAGGACAATGTGTGGTGTGAGCTGGTTTGATCGAGTAAGTAATGTAAAGGTAAGAGTGATGTGTGGAAATTAAAAGAGCGTGGTTGAGAGAGCAGAAGAGGGTGTTTTGAAATGGTTTGGGCACATGGAGAGAATGAGTGAGGAAAGATTGACCAAGAGAATATATGTGTCGGAGGTGGAGGGAACGAGGAGAAGTGGGAGAACAAATTGGAGGTGGAAAGATGGAGTGAAAAAGATTTTGAGTGATCGGGGCCTGAACATGCAGGAGGGTGAAAGGCGGGAAAGGAATAGAGTGAATTGCATCGATGTGGTATACCGGGGTTGACGTGCTGTCAGTGGATTGAATCAGGGCATGTGAAGCGTCAGGGGTAAACCATGGAAAGTTGTGTGGGTCCTGGATGTGGAAAGGGAGCTGTGGTTTCGGGCATTATTGCATGACAGCTAGAGACTGAGTATGAACGAATGTGGCCTTTGTTGTCTTTTCCTAGCGCTACCTCGTACACATGAGGGGGGAGAGGGATGGTGTTCCATGTGTGGCGAGTGGGCGATGGGAATGAATAAAGGCAGACAGTGTGAATTGTGTCCTTGGGTATAAAGGTATGTGTCTGTGTGTGTATATATTTGTGTACATTGAGATGTATAGGTATGTATATTTGCGTGTGTGGACGTGTATGTATATACATGTGTATGGGGGTGGGTTAGGCACTTTCTTTCATCTGTTTCCTTGCGCTACCTCGCAAACGCGGGACACAGCGACAAAGCAAAATAATAATATTATAATATATATATATATATATATATATATATATATATATATATATATATATATATATATATATATATATATATATATATATATATATATATATATATATATATATATATATATATATATATATATATATATATATATTTTATACTATTCGCCATTTCCCGCGTTAGCAAGGTAGCGTTAAGAACAGAGGACTGGACCTTTGAGGGAATACCCTCACCTGGCCCCCTTCTCTGTTCCTGCTTTTGGAAAATTAAAAAAAACTGAGAGTGGAGGATTTTCAGCACCCCGCTCCCTTCCCTTTTAGTCGCCCTCTATGACACGCAGGGAATACGTGGGAAGTATTCTTTCTCCCCTATCCCCAGGGAAAATATATATATATATAAATATATATATATATATATATATATATATATATATAATATATATATATATATATATATATATATATATATATATATATATATATATCTTATTTTTTTTTATTTTGCTTTGTCGCTGTCTCCCGCGTTTGCGAGGTAGTGCAAGGAAACAGACGAAAGAAATGGCCCAACCCACCCCCATACACAATGTATATACATACACGTCCACACACGCAAATATACATACCTATGCATCTCAATGTACAGATATATATACACACACAGACACATACATATATACCCATGTACACAATTCACACTGTCTGCCTTTATTTATTCCCATCGCCACCTCGCCACACATGGAATACCATCCCTCTCCCCCCTCATGTGTGCGAGGTAGCACTAGAAAAAAACAACAAAGGCCCATTCGTTCACACTCAGTCTCTAGCTGTCATGCAATAATGCCCGAAACCACAGCTCCCTTTCCACGTCCAGGCCCCACACAACTTTCCATGGTTTACCCCAGACGCTTCACATGCCCTGATTCAAACCACTGACAGCACGTCAACCCCGGTATACCACATCGTTCCAATTCACTCTATTCCTTGCCCTCCTTTCACCCTTCTGCATGTTCAGGCCCTGATCACACAATATCTTTTTCACTCCATCTTTCCACCTAAAATTTGGTCTCCCACTTCTCCTCGTTCCCTCCACCTCCGACACATATATCCTCTTGGTCAATCTTTCCTCACTCATTCTCTCCATGTGCCCAAACCATTTCAAAACACCCTCTTCTGCTCTCTCAACCACGCTCTTTTTATTTCCACACATCTCTCTTACCCTTACGTTACTCACTCGATCAAACCACCTCACACCACACATTGTCCTCAAACATCTCATTTCCAGCACATCCATCCTCCTGCGCACAACTCTATCCATAGCCCACGCCTCGCAACCATACAACATTGTTGGAACCACTATTCCTTCAAACATACCCATTTTTGCTTTCCGAGATAATGTTCTCGACTTCCACACATTTTTCAAGGCTCCCAAAATTTTCGCCCCCTCCCCCACCCTATGATCCACTTCCGCTTCCATGGTTCCATCCGCTGACAGATCCACTCCCAGATATCTAAAACACTTCACTTCCTCCAGTTCTTCTCCATTCAAACTCACCTCCCAATTGACTTGATCCTCAACCCTACTGTACCTAATAACCTTGCTCTTATTCACATTTACTCTTAACTTTCTTCTTCCACACACTTTACCAAACTCAGTCACCAGCTTCTGCAGGTTCTCACATGAATCAGCCACCAGCGCTGTATCATCAGCGAACAACAACTGACTCACTTCCCAAGCTCTCTCATCCACAACAGACTTCATACTTGCCCCTCTTTCCAGGACTCTTGCATTTACCTCCCTAACAACCCCATCCATAAACAAATTAAACAACCATGGAGACATCACACACCCCTGCCGCAAACCTACATTCACTGAGAACCAATCACTTTCCTCTCTTCCTACACGTACACATGCCTTACATCCTCGATAAAAACTTTTCACTGCTTCTAACAACTTGCCTCCCACACCATATATTCTTAATACCTTCCACAGAGCATCTCTATCAACTCTATCATATGCCTTCTCCAGATCCATAAATGCTACATACAAATCCATTTGCTTTTCTAAGTATTTCTCACATACATTCTTCAAAGCAAACACCTGATCCACACATCCTCTACCACTTCTGAAACCGCACTGCTCTTCCCCAATCTGATGCTCTGTACATGCCTTCACCCTCTCAATCAATACCCTCCCATATAATTTACCAGGAATACTCAACAAACTTATACCTCTGTAATTTGAGCACTCACTCTTATCCCCTTTGCCTTTGTACAATGGCACTATGCACGCATTCCGCCAATCCCCAGGCACCTCACCATGAGTCATACATACATTAAATAACCTTACCAACCAGTCAACAATACAGTCACCCCCTTTTTTAATAAATTCCACTGCAATACCATCCAAACCTGGTGCCTTGCCGGCTTTCATCTTCCGCAAAGCTTTTACTACGTCTTCTCTGTTTACCAAATCATTTTCCCTAACCCTCTCACTTTGCACACCACCTCGACCAAAACACCCTATATCTGCCACTCTGTCATCAGACACATTTAACAAACCTTCAAAATACTCATTCCATCTCCTTCTCACATCACCACTACTTGTTATCACCTCCCCATTTACGCCCTTCACTGAAGTTCCCATTTGCTCCCTTGTCTTACGCACCCTATTTACCTCCTTCCAGAACATCTTTTTATTCTCCCTAAAATTTACTGATAGTCTCTCACCCCAACTCTCATTTGCCCTTTTTTTCACCTCTTGCACCTTTCTCTTGACCTCCTGTCTCTTTCTTTTATACTTCTCCCACTCAATTGCATTTTTTCCCTGCAAAAATCGTCCAAATGCCTCTCTCTTCTCTTTCACTAATACTCTTACTTCTTCATCCCACCACTCACTACCCTTTCTAAACAGCCCACCTCCCACTCTTCTCATGCCACAAGCATCTTTTGCGCAATCCATCACTGATTCCCTAAATACATCCCATTCCTCCCCCACTCCCCTTACTTCCATTGTTCTCACCTTTTTCCATTCTGTACACAGTCTCTCCTGGTACTTCCCCACACAGGTCTCCTTCCCAAGCTCACTTACTCTCACCACCTTCTTCACCCCTACATTCACTCCTCTTTTCTGAAAACCCATACTAATCTTCACCTTAGCCTCCACAAGATAATGATCAGACATCCCTCCAGTTGCACCTCTCAGCACATTAACATCCAAAAGTCTCTCTTTCGCACGCCTGTCAATTAACACGTAATCCAATAACGCTCTCTGGCCATCTCTCCTACTTACATAAGTATAGTTATGTATATCTCGCTTTTTAAACCAGGTATTCCCAATCATCAGTCCTTTTTCAGCACATAAATCTACAAGCTCTTCACCATTTCCATTTACAACACTGAACACCCCATGCATACCAATTATTCCCTCAACTGCCACATTACTCACCTTTGCATTCAAATCACCCATCACTATAACCCGGTCTCGTGCATCAAAACCGCTAACACACTCATTCAGCTGCTCCCAAAACACTTGCCTCTCATGATCTTTCTTCTCATGCCCAGGTGCATATGCACCAATAATCACCCACCTCTCTCCATCAACTTTCAATTTTACCCATATTAATCGAGAATTTACTTTCTTACATTCTATCACATACTCCCACAACTCCTGTTTCAGGAGTATTGCTACTCCTTCCCTTGCTCTTGTCCTCTCACTAACCCCTGACTTCACTCCCCATACATTTCCAAACCACTCTTCCCCTTTACCCTTGAGCTTCGTTTCACTCAGAGCCAAAACATCCAGGTTCCTTTCCTCAAACATACTACCTATCTCTCTTTTTTTCACATCTTGGTTACATCCACACACATTTAGGCACCCCACTCTGAGCCTTCGAGGAGGATGATCACTCCCCGCGTGACTCCTTCTTCTGTTTCCCATTTTAGAAAGTTAATACAAGGAGGGGAGGATTTCCGGCCCCCCGCTCCCGTCCCCTCTAGTCGCTTTCTACGACACGCGAGGAATACGTGGGAAGTATTCTTTCACCCCTATCCCCAGGGATAATATACATATATATATACATATACACACACACACACATACACACACATACGCACATACACACACACACACACACACACACACACATACATATATATACATATGAAAAATGTAAGAAACAATTTAGAAAACAAACTTTTAGCTTGAAATGAATGAAAAAAATGAATGTCACATAATGGTTCAACCTCTGGCTATGGAGAAGGAAATGTACAATTTATTCACACAAACGTCAATAGCAGTTCTCATCAATTTCACCACTGTATCAATAAGCTTCAATGTCTAAGCTACATTTTTCTCCAACTTCACTATTTTCTTGTCAAAAACACCATGCATGAAAACTATCACTCCATTAACACAACTATAAACATTTACTTCCCCTTTAAAAGTTCTGGGGAAGTCTGTCTCGATACACTGCGGCGAGGCGACGCGACGCTGACACAATCACTGTCACAATATCACTTCTGCCTCCTCAAGTCAATCTCTCAGCCACAGTGCAAAACCATATTAACCCCTGACGTATGAAGGAGGGGCACGTGTCCTGACAGGCGACTGACGGTGGGCGGGTGGGTGGGTCGCTCCTCCTTCCTCCAGACGGAGTGCTGTCATATTGGCTGACTGTCTCTGGTGACGCCAGCTGACAACGGAGGCTGACTGGTCTGTGGGCAGTTAGAAACTACCTACTCCCAACTCCGGAGTTTCACTGGAACTACGGGAAGGAGGTACAACCCTCCACTAGTTAGCACTCCAGAGATCGTTCCTGCTATGGGACTTCCACGGGTGGTGAAGACATCCACTTCCATGTAGTTTGCACGCCAACTTTCCTGTACATTCTGATCTACACCATCTAGTAGGAACTCCCAGGTTATGTAGTCTAGCGAGTGGCCATTCACAGAAATGGCCTTTAGTCTCAATTCTCTGCTCCAAGTCTTGGCTACCTTTTTCCCTGCCGAATCCAACTTGAGCACAAAAATTATGGTCCTTTCCTTGGTATCAGTCTCTTTCATGTACTGCAACATAACAACCAGGTAATTTATTCCATTTGATGTGAACAAGCCAGTGTCTGCTACCATGCCCACAAAAGATTGAGTGGCAATGGTAGAACTACCGTTATAGTAGTCTATATCCACATTGGCTTTTGGAAGTCCATTCTGCCAGCTTGAGTAAATAGCAACAAAGTTGTCTTTATTCAAGGGGAGGTTTACTATGTCTACTCTGAAGCCAAGTTTTGTCACTGGTTCCAACTGACCATTGCTCTTGACCTTATAGTAGTGACACTCAGAATTGCAGATGCATGGAGGGACTGGGCAGCTGGTAATCTTTAAAAACTGCCCCTCTCCCTCAGCAGCAATGTGACCCACCCAGAGTTTACCAAACACTTCAGTATCTCTTAGGAATGCGATTCTCTCCAAAAATGACAATTCTGCATACATCCTTGCAATGATGTCACCAGTGAAGGTTTATATGCTGTCGATGACCTGTTCACCTGACCGCCTTAGAATTCTTGCAGCAAGTGTGCTTACATCAATATCATTTATCTCTGTGGGATTGAAGTTCCCTCCAATGTACAGAGGCTCTGTGAAAATCTTGTGACCAAAGATTTTTCCACTGTAGTCTTTTTGAACCACCACTAGTTAGCACTCCAGAGATCGTTCCTGCTATGGGACTTCCACGGGTGTTGAAGACATCCACTTCCATGTAGTTTGCACGCCAACTTTCCTGTACATTCTGATCTACACCATCTAGTAGGAACTCCCGGGTTATGCTGTCCAGCGAGTGGCCATTCACCTCTAAGCACTTAATTACCATCCGAAAACACAAGATTTTCCAGGAGACGCCAGTAGTCGCTGGTTATCTGTGTACGTGTATGTATATATATATATATATATATATATATATATATATATATATATATATATATATATATATATATTGGAAAGGATCACAATCCTGCGCGTGACCAAGATATTCCTATGAGTCCTTGGGGAAAATGAAACACGACAAGTTGCCAAGTGCACTCTCGTGCAATAATCACATCAGGGGAGACACTAGAGAGAAATATAACAGTCAGTTGATAAACATCGAAAAGACGAAGCTAGGACGCCATTTGGTATACATGTGATTGTCCAAAACATACAACGAGCGTTCATAAACTTATCATTATACAAATTTTATCAACAATAGAGTTATCTAATTTGTATAGACCATCACTAATATTAAGATTATAATTCTTTGTGTATTTGATAATAGAAGATTCAATAATATTTCTCTTGACAATTGAGTGAGAGTTAATAACTGAGACGACGTTACTCCAGTCAATACAATGATCATAGTTTTTTTCGTGATTAAACAAGGCATTTGATTCTTGTACCGTTCTTATACTATATCTATGTTGCTTAAGTGTAACAGAAAGATCCTTACCAGTCTGACCAACATAAAATCTATCACAGAGTCCACAAGGCACTTTATAGATGCATTCAAGAGAATTTTCTGGTGAATTCCTGATTAAGATATTCTTTATAGTATTATTGTTGCTAAAGGCAATATTTACATTAAAGGATTTAAGCAACATGGGAAGCAAAGTGAAATTATTATCAAAAGGGAGAACTAAAAGATTCTTGGTGTCAATAGGAGGTTTGGGCTCAACTCAATAAAAAGATTTCTTTGCTAACTTAAGGGCTTTATCGATGAAAGATCTGGGGTAATTTAAGTTAGATCCAATAGAATATATCTTCTCAAACTCATCATCAATAAACTCTGGACTGCAAATACGTAATGCCCTAAGGAACACAGATTGAAATGATGATAATTTAACTCTATCATGTTGAGATGAGTAATAATGGATATATGAACATACATTGGTGTGTTTTCTGTATATGCTAAACTTAAACTTGTTTCCTTGTCTATGGATCATACAATCTAAAAATGGTAACATACCATTATTTTCATTTTCTACAGTAAATTTGATGGAAGGTACTAAATTGTTAAGTAAGGGGAGAAATATTTGCAAATTTTCATTTGTTGGCCAAACACAAAGAACATCATCTACATACCTAAATCAAATTGCATTAGAAGGTAAGATATCCTTTAGTAATTTTGTTTCAAATAATTCCATATAAAGATTACTTAGTACAGGTGAAAGAGGGTTACCCATTGCCATACCAAATCTTTGAGCATAATAATTTCCATTAAACTGAAATACACAGTCTTTTATACACAATTTTATCAGTTCAGTGAAATTAGACTTTGAAACAGATATCCTCCAAGACATCAAATAAATATTCTAAAAGGTCATCAACTGGGACTTTAGTGAAAAGTGAGGAAACATCAAAGCTAACTAGTTTGAAATGAAAAATAACATTGATATTGTTTAGCTTGTTGATTAAATCTACATTGTTCATGATATCAGAATTTGATACCTTACCCACTAAAGGGCTTAATAAAGAAACTAACCATTTTGACAATTTATATGTGATGGAGCCTACTGAACTCACTATAGGTCTTGCTGGAAAATTCTGTTATGTGTTTTGATAAGTCTATACATATATGGCAATGAAGGGGACAAAGATGACAAACTTTTGATAAGAGAAATGTTACCTTTCAACAACAACTTCATTTCTTTATTGAAGTGAGAATTAACTGCTTCTAAGGGATTTTTACCAAGTTTAGAATCTGTTGTGTTATCATTTAGAAGATCATTCATTTTAGATAAATATTTACTTTTGTCTAAAATCACAGCAGTGTTACCCTTATCTGCTTTAGTAATATGTATATCCTTGTCTTTTTTTAAGGTGTTAATAGCTCTTATGAATCTTTTAAGGCAATTAACTTCCGCTGGTTTTGACAAACTGGCATACACTAAACCCTTACAGATATTGATATCATCATTACTTAAATTACTGTATTTTTCTAAATTACAAAAAGAATTTGTGACATCAACACAGCTGGCTTCTCTGTTAGAGCACACCAAACTTAAACCATAGCCTAATGCACACAAGGAATCTTTATCTAGTTGTTTATTAAACAGGTTTACCACAAAAGATGGGTTTATGTTCTTGGTCCAGTCGCTGTTTTCAATAAGATGGTCCAACTTACGATTTAGTGACACTTGTAGCCTATTGCGTTCTTTCCTAATTTATCAAAGCAATAGTCCAACATCCGGTTCTTTCAGTGTGTCGGTATTGCCATTTGAAAGGCACGTTTCTTCTCTCTTGAAATGCGAAAAGCCTCCTCCATTTCAAGTTTCTTTAATTCAATATTTTTCTTTAAAATAATATTTTGGAATTGGTCAAATGGTCGACCAGACAGCTGCAACAAACGTTGAGGTAGGACAGATCTTGGCATCACTTGTTCATCAAGGCATTTCCTAAGGAATTCAAATCGTAACTTCAGTTGGTGAGCCTTGACTAACGATTTGGAGAAAGCATTAACGAAAGGAGAAAGTCCCGGACAGCTTGTTGAGAAGTAATACAAGAACCGTGGGAATCCATGTTGGAAAGCATCACAATTTTGCGCGTGATCAAGATATTCCTATGAGTCCCGGGGAAAATGAAACACGATAAGGTCCCAAGTGCACTTTCCTTGTAAATACTCACAGCATCTGGGAAGACACAAGAGAGAAGCACAACAGTCTGGTGATTATTCATCGAAGAGAAGAAAATAGGGACCCTTGTCGTGTCCTCATATCCCCGTGACTCATGGGAAATCTTGGTCACGCGCAGGAATATGATCCTTTCCAATATATATATATATATATAATATATATATATATAATAGAATATAGATATATATATATATATCATATAGATACTATATCGATTAATATGGGTAAAACTGAAAGTTGAAGGAGAGAAGATGGGTGATTAATGGTGCTATG
>NC_092280.1:12762367-12780048 GCF_036320965.1 Panulirus ornatus
TTTGCACACCACCTCGACCAAAACACCCTATATCTGCCACTCTATCATCAAACACATTCAACAAACCTTCAAAATACTCACTCCATCTCCTTCTCACATCACCACTACTTGTTATCACCTCCCCATTATCCCCCTTCACTGAAGTTCCCATTTGCTCCCTTGTCTTACGCACTTTGTTTACCTCCTTCCAAAACATATTTTGTTCTCCCTAAAATTTAATGATACTCTCTCACCCCAACTCTCACATGCTCTCTTTTTCACCTCTTGCACCTTTCTCTTAACTTCCTGCTTCTTTTTGCTTATACATCTCCCAGTCATTTGCATTATTTCCCTGCAAAAATTGTCCAAATGCCTCTCTCTTCTCTTTCACTAATAATCTTACTTCTTCATCCCACCACTCACTACCCTTTCTAATCTGCCCACTTCCCACGCTTCTCATGCCACAAGCATCTTTTGCGCAAGCCATCACTGATTCCCTAAATACATCCCATTCCTCCCCCACTCCCTTTACCTCCTTAGTTCCCACCTTTTTCCATTCTCTACTCAGTTTCTCCTGGTACTTCCTCGCACAGGTCTCATTCTCAAGCTCACTTACTCTCACCATTCTCTTCACCCCAACATTATCTCTTCTTTTCTGAAAACCTCTATAAATCTTCACCTTCGCCTCCACAAGATAATGATCAGACATCCCTCCAGTTGCACCTCTCAGCACATTAACATCCAAAAGTCTCTCTTTCGCGCGCCTATCAATTAGCACGTAATCCAATAGCGCTCTCTGGCCATCTCTCCTACTTACATACGTATACTTATGTATATCTCTTTTTGAACCAGGTATCCCCAATCAACAGTCCTTTTTCAACACATAAATCTACAAGCTCTTCACCATTTCCATTTACAACACTGAACACCCCATGTACACCAATTATTCCCTCAACTGCCACATTACTCACCTTTGCATTCAAATCACCCATCACTATAACCCGGTCTCTTGCATCAAAACTACTAACACATTCACTCAGCTGCTCCCAAAACACTTGCCTCTCAAGATCTTTCTTCTCATGCCCAGGTGCATAAGCACCAATAATCACCCATCTCTTTCTATCAACTTTCAGTTTTACCCATATCAATATAGAGTTTACTTTCTTACATTCTATCACATACTCCCACAACTCCTGTTTCAGGAGTAGTGCTACTCATTCCCTTGCTCTTGTCCTCTCACTAACCCCTGACTTTACTCCCAAGACATTCCCAAACCACTATTCCCCTTTACCCTTGAGCTTCTTTTCACTCAGAGCCAAAACATCCAGGTTCTTTTCCTCAAACATACTACCTATCTCTCCTTTTTTCTCATCTTGGTTACATCCACACACGTTTAGACACCCCAATCTGAGCCTTCGAGGACGATGAGCACTCCCCGCGTGACTCCTCTTCTGTTTCTCCTTTTAGAAAGTTAAAATACAAGGAGGGGAGGGTTTCCAGCCCCCGCTCTCGTCCCCTTTAGTCGCCTTCTACGACACATGAGGAATGCGTGGGAAGTATTCTTTCTCCCCTATCTCCAGGAATATATATATCCCTGGGGAAAGGGGAGAAAGAATATTTTCCACACATCCCCACGAGTCGTATAAGGCGACTAAATGGGACCGGAGCGGAGGGCTAGAAACTCTCCCCTCCTTGTATTTTAAATTTCTAAAAGGGGAAACAGAAGAAGGAGTCACGCGAGGAGTGCTGATCCTCCTCGAAGGCTCAGATCAGGGTGTGTTAATGTGTGTGGATGTATCCAAGATGTGAAAAAAGGAGAGGTCGGTAGTACGTTTGAGGAAAGGAACCTGGATATTTTGGCTCTGGGTGAAACGAAGTTCAAAGGTAAAGGGGAGGTGTGGTTTGGGATTGTGTTGGGAGTAAAGTTAGGGTTTGGTGAGAGAACAAGAGAAAAGGAAAGAGTAGCACTATTCCTGAAACAGGAGTTGTAGGAGTTTGTGATAGAGTGTAAGAAAATAAACTCTAGATATATATGGGTGAAACTGAAAGTGGATGAGGAGAGATGGGTGTTTATTGATGCATATGCACCTGGGCATGAGGACAAAGATCATGAGAGGTAAGTGTTATGGTAGAAGCTGAGTGAGTGTGTTAGGAGTTTTGATGCACGAAACTGGGTTATAGTGATGGGTGATTTGAATGCAAAGGTGAGTAATGTGGCAGTTGAGGGGATAATTGGCGTACATGGGGTGTTCATTGTCGTAAATAGAAATGGTGAAGAGCTTGTAGATTTTTTGTGCTGAAAAGAGACTGGTGATTGGGAATACCTGGTTTAAAAAGAGAGATATACATAAGTATACGTATGTGAGTATGAGAGATGGCCAGAGAGCGTTATTGGATTACGTGTTAATTGATAGGCGCGTGAAAGAGAGACTTTTGGATGTTAATGTGCTGAGAGGCGTAACTGAAGGAATGTCTGATCATTATCTTGTGGGGGCGAAGGTGAAGATTTGTAGAGGTTTTCAGAAAAGAAGAGAGAATGTTGGGTGAAGAGAGTGGTGAGAGTAAGTGACCTTGGGAAGGAGACTTGTGTGAAGAAGTACCTGGAGAGACTAAGTGCAGAATGGAAAAAGGTGAGAGCAAAGGACGTAAGTGGAGTGGGGGAGTAATGGGATATATATATATATATAGGGCAGCAGTGATGGCTTGCGCAAAAGATGCTTGTGGCATGAGAAGCATGGGAGGTGGGCAGATTTGAAAGGGTAGTGAGTGGTGGGATGAAGAAGTAAGATTATTAGTGAAAGAGAAGAGAAAGGTGCAAGAGGTGAAAAAGTGAGCAAATGAGGGTTGGGGAGAGAGAGTATCATTAAATTTTAGTAAGAATAAAAAGATGTTTTGGAAGGAGGTAAATGAAGTGCGAAAGACAAGGGAGCAAATGGGAACATCAGTGAAGGGGGCTAATGGGGAGATAATAACAAATAGTGGTGATGTGAGAAGGATATGGAGTGAGTATATTGAAGGTTTATTAAATGTGTTAGGTGATTGAGTGGCAGATGTAGTTTTTTGGTCGAGGTGGAGTGCGAAGTGAGAGAATGATTTGCTAAACAGAGAAGAGGAAGTGAAAGCTTTGCGAAAGATGAAAGCCGGGAAGGCGATGAGTTTGTTGGTATTGCAGTGGAATTCATTAAAAAAGAAAGGGGGGTGACTGTGTTGATGACTGGTTGATGAGGATATTGAATGTATGTATGGCTCATGGTGAAGTGCCTGAGAATTGACGGAATGCATGCATAGTGCTACTGTACAAAGGCAAAGGGGATAAAGGTGAGTGTTCAAATTACAGAAGTATAGGTTTGTTGAGTATACCTGGGAAATTATTTGGGAGGGTATTGATTGAGAGGGTGAAGGCATGTACAGAGCATCAGATTGGGAAGAGTAGTGTGGTTTCAGTAGAGGTTGAGGATGTGTGGATCAGGTGTTTGCTTTGAAGAATGTGTGTGAGAAATACTTAGAAATACAAATGGATTTGTATGTAGCATTTATGGATCTGGAGAAGGCATATGATAGAGTTGATAGAGATGCTCTGTGGAAGGTATTAAGAGTATATAGTGTGGGAGGCAATCTGCTAGAAGCAGTGAACATTTTTCATCGAGGATGTAAGGCATGTGCACGAGTAGGAAGAGGGGAAATTGATTGGATCCCAGTGAAAGTTTGTTTGCGGCAGGGGTGCTTGATGTCTCCATGGTTGTTTAATTTGTTTATGGATGGGGTTGTCAGGAAGATGAATGCAAGAGTTTTGGAGGGGCAAGTATGCAGTCCGTTGTGGATGAGAGGGCTTAGGAAGTGAGTTGTTGTTCGTTGATGATATAGTGCTGGTGGCTAACTTGTGTCAGAAACTGCAGAAGCTTGGTTTGGTAAAGTGTATGAAAGAAGAGAGCTGAGAGTAAATGTGAATAAGAACAAAGTTTTTAGGCTCAGTAGGTTTGCGGGACAAGTTAACTGGGAGGTAAGTTTGAATGGAGAAAAAGTGGAGGAAGTGCAGTGCTTTAGATATCTGGGAGTGGATTTAGCAGAGGATGGAACTATGGAAGCAGAAGTGAATCACAGGGTGGGGGAGGGGGCGAAGGATCTGGGAGTGTTGAAGAATGTGTGGAAGGCGAGAAAGTTATCTCGGAGAGCAAAAATGAGCATGTTTGAAAGAGAGAGAGAGAGAGAGAGAGAGAGAGAGAGAGAGAGAGAGAGAGAGAGAGAGAGAGAGAGAGAGAGAGAGAGAGAGAGAGAGATTTTACCGTCTAAAGCCTAGTATATCTGTTCTTGACAGATTTGACTTTAGACGGTAAAATATCGATTTGTCTCTTTCTATATTTATTCTATTCTTCTCTTTTCAATCTAGTCTTACCCTCTCCTTGTCCTCTACACTTCTGTCACATAATCTCTTTTGCAACCTTTTCTTGCTCATCCTCTCCAAAAGTCCAGACCATTTTAAGTGCTCCGTCTTCAACTCTGTAAACCACATTCTTCTAGTGCTATACGTGTCTCTTAGCCTTTCAGCACTTACTACATCAACCCTTCTCACACCGCACATTGTCTTTAAGAATTTGATCTCCAAATATTCAACTTTTCCCACACAGTCTCATCTGTAGCCCTTGCCTAACATCAACAGTCGGGACTACTTATACCTTCAAGTATACTCATGTTTGCCCTTTGAGATAGTGACCTTACTTTCCACACACATTCCTCAATGATTCCAGAACCCTCACACCCTCACACACCAAGTGACTTGCCTCCGGTTACATGGCTTCATTAGCCAGCTTGGACATTCCCAGGTATGTAAAAACTTTACTTACCATAGATTTTCTCCATTCAGACTCACACCCCGCGCAACCTGCTTCTTTGCACCGATAGACGATACAATTTTGCTTTTAGTAACATTTACTCTCAACTTTCTCCTTTCACACGTACTCTCTAACTCAGTCTCTATCTTCAGCGGTTTCTCAAACGATTTTGCCACCAGCGCCGTGTTATCAGCAAACATCAACTGACTCACCTAACAGGCTGCCATCCACTTCCCATAGACTGCATACTCGCCCTTCTCTTCAAGACTCTCGCATTTACCTTCCTCACCACCCTACCCATCAACAAATTGATTAACCATGTTGACATCACACATACTGTGAGTGCCGCAGACCAGCCTTCATCTGGAACCATTCACCTTCCTCTTTACCTACTCGTACGCATAAAACTCCCTGCTCCTTCTACTAGATTTCTATCCACACCACATATGTGTATGACTTTACAGCAAAGCAACCCTAACAACTATATCATATACTTTCTCCAAACCCATAAAGGCTGCAAATAAATACTTTTAGTTCCCTATGTATTTTCACGCATTCTTCAATGCAGACACTTAACTAACATACACATGCACCATCACTGCTAAAACCACACAGCTCCCCCCAAGCCAGATGTTCTATACAATTTCTCAAATGCACTAAACAAACTTATACCTCTGTAATTCAAATACTTACCCTTGTTCCCTTTTCTTTTACACAGTGAAGCTGTACTTGCGTTTAACCAATACTCAGGCACTTTACCATGATCCATTCATACCATGAAAAACCTAACTTAGCAATCAACAACACAGTCACTTTTTTTTCTTTAACAAATTGAACTTTAATATTGTGTCATAAACTACAGCCGCCTTGACACTTCAATCTTACGCACGCTTTTACCACTTCCCTTTTTTTTAAACTAGTACTTCAAAAAACCTCCCTGACCCACACACCCTACAGTTACCACCATATCATCAAACACATTTGACATTCCTTCATAGTACTCACTCCAACCCTCTTCACCTCATCACTGCCTGTTATCAGTTCCCCATTTGCCCCCCTCAACAATGCCCTAGTCTGGTCTCTCGTTTTTCTAACACTGTTAACCTCCCGCCAAAACATATTTTAATTTCCCAGCTCTCACTGGTCCTCGTTTTCAGCCCCTGCACCTTTCTTTTGGCCTCCTGCTACTTTCTCCTGTACATCTCCCAAGCATTAATATTTCTTCCCTATAAGTTCCGCCCTTACACCTCTCTTTTCTCTTTCCTTAGCACCTTAATTCGTCATCCCATCACTCACTACCCTACCTCACCTGCTTCCCTCCCACTGCCGCATGACACAACTGCTCTCAACATGCCAGCATTGCTTCTTTGAATACCTCCTATTTCCCACTCACTCCCCTAGCTTCGTTTACCCTCACCTATTTCCATTCAACACTCAAACTCTCCTCGTATTTTTTGATACAAACTTCTTTTACAAGCTCATCTACTTTTCTCCACCCTCTTCTCACTATCATCATTTCTTTTCCGAAAGCCACAACAAATCTTCGCCCATGATCTGACATTTCATCATTTTCCTCTCTCAACACATTCACGGCCAAAAGTCTTTCTTTCACACGCCTATCAGTTAGTACGTAATCTAATAACTCCAACTTACCAATCTGTTCTACTGAACGTACACTTATGTATGTCCTATATCTTAAACCAGATATTCCCAATCACTAATCCTAATTCAGCACACAACACCATAAGCTGTTCACCACTTCTATTCCCCCTTCCGAATATCCCAATTATACCTTCAACCGCTAGATCACCCACTCCTTTAGTATTCAAATCACCCGTCACCAATGCCCTGACTCTCGCATGAAAACTGTTAACACATTCACTCATGTACTCATAATACACTTGTCTCTCTTCATCATCCATCTCATAGCTAGTTGACTAAGTCCTAATGATTATCACCCACCTCTTGTAAAACACTTTCTTCATCGCCTACATCAATCTGAGGCTCACTTCCTCATCTCTTTTGACACATTCCCATAACTCCTTCTACAGAAGTGCTACTTCCTTCTACAGAAAATTTTTGCATTTCTAAGTCTCAATCACGGATGCACAGGAGAGGCATTTCCCCCCCCCCCCTCCCCCTCCTCTCTCTCTCTCTCTCTCTCTCTCTCTCTCTCTCTCTCTCTCTCTCTCTCTCTCTCTCTCTCTCTCTCTCTCTCTCTCTCTCTCTCTCTCTCTCTCTCTCTCTCTCTCTCTCTCTCTCTCTCTCTCTCTCATCTGTCCACAGCAAGCCGAAGCTAAGCCATTCTCTGTGTAACTCCTTATTAACAATTTCGTTTTCTCCTACAACTGACACTGTACTCCACGTACCCAAAGGTCCAGTCAATTTAAATCTCATTTCCTACTTCTCTTTCCAAGAACCCAAAAGGCACTTCATTCACTGGTAAGAGGTAAGGTTTAGCACAGTCGAAGGTTCACATTATTGTTAGTTACTTGAAATGCCACATCAATATTCTCTCCGAGCTGGACGTGCTATTCAGGACTCTGCCTCAATGCAACTAATTACTGTCAGGCTTTGAAAGCATAAACATGTGAGGAGAAATGTTAATCTATTCACCTGTAGTGGCTAATGATGAGGTCCGTCATTCACTACGGCAAAGCCGGAATGTAAGCTCTGCTTGGCCAGCGTTTAGATGAATATCTGACCAGAAATGTTCTTAAGTATGTACCCGAGTCTAACTGTATTCAGATATGTATGGAACAAGCAATGTATATATATATATATATATATATATATATATATATATATATATATATATATATATATATATATATATATATATATATATATATATATATATGTGTGTGTGTGTGTGTGTGGCTTTCTTTTGGCTTTGTCGCTGTCTCCCGCGTTTGCAAGGTAGCGCAAGGAAACAGACGAAAGAAATGGCCCAACCCACCCCATACACATGTATATACATACGCGTCCACACAACGCAAATATACATACCTACACAGCTTTCCATGGTTTACCCCAGACGCTTCACATGCCCTGATTCAATCCACTGACAGCACGTCAACCCCGGTATACCACATCGATCCAATTCACTCTATTCCTTGCCCTCCTTTCACCCTCCTGCATGTTCAGGCCACGATCACACAAAATCTTTTCCACTCCATCTTTCCACCTCCAATTTGGTCTCCCACTTCTCCTCGTTCCCTCCACCTCCGACACATATATCCTCTTCGTCAATCTTTCCTCACTCATTCTCTTTATGTGCCCAAACCATTTCAAAACACCCTCTTCTGCTCTCTCAACCACGCTCTTTTTATTTCCACACATCTCTCTTACCCTTCCGTTACTTACTCGATCAAACCACCTCACACCACACATTGTCCTCAAACATCTCATTTCCAGCACATCCGCCCTCCTGCGCACAACTCTATCCATAGCCCACGCCTCGCAACCATAAAACATTGTTGGAACCACTATTCCTTCAAACATACCCATTTTTGCTTTCCGAGATAATGTTCTCGACTTCCACACATTCTTCAAGTCTCCCAGGATTTTCGCCCCCTGCCCCACCCTATGATTCACCTCCGCTTCCATGGTTCCATCCGCTGCCAAATCCACTCCCAGATATCTAAAACACTTTACTTCCTCCAGTTTTTCTCCATTCAAACTTACCTCCCAATTGACTTGACCCTCAACCCTACTGTACCTGATAACCTTGCTCTTATTCACATTTACTCTTAACTTTCTTCTTTCACACACTTTACCAAACTCAGTCACCAGCTTCTGCAGTTTCTCACATGAATCAGCCACCAGCGCTGTATCGTCAGCGAACAACAACTGACTCACTTCCCAAGCTCTCTCATCCCCAACAGACTTCATACTTGCACCTCTTTCCAAAACTCTTGCATTCACCTCCCTAACAACCCCATCCATAAATAAATTAAACAACCATAGAGACATCACACACCCTTGCCGCAAACCTACATTCACTGAGAACCAATCACTTTCCTCTCTTCCTACACGTACACATGCCTTACATCCTCGATAAAAACTTTTCACTGCTTCTAACAACTTGCCTCCCACACCATATATTCTTAATACCTTCCACAGAGCATCTCTGTCAACTCTATCATATGCCTTCTCCAGTTCCATAAATGCTACATACAAATCCATTTGCTTTTCTAAGTATTTCTCACATACATTCTTCAAAGCAAACACCTGATCCACACATCCTCTACCACTTCTGAAACCACACTGCTCTTCCCCAATCTGATGCTCTGTACATGCCTTCACCCTCTCAATCAATACCCTCCCATATAATTTACCAGGAATACTCAACAAACTTATACCTCTGAAATTTGAGCACTCACTCTTAACCCCTTTGCCTTTGTACAATGGCACTATGCACGCATTCCGCCAATCCTCAGGCACCTCACCATGATTCATACATACATTAAATAACCTTACCAACCAGTCAATAATACAGTCACCCCCTTTTTTAATAAATTCCACTGCAATACCATCCAAACCTGCTGCCTTGCCGGCTTTCATCTTCCGCAAAGCTTTTAATACCTCTTCTCTGTTTACCAAATCATTTTCCCTAACCCTCTCACTTTGCACACCACCTCGACCAAAACACCCTATATCTACCACTTTATCATCAAACACATTCAACAAACCTTCAAAATAATCACTCCATCTCCTTCTCACATCACCACTACTTGTTATCACCTCCCCATTTGCGCCCTTCACTGAAGTTCCCATTTGCTCCCTTGTCTAACGCACTTTATTTACCTCCTTCCAGAACATCTTTTTATTCTCCCTAAATTTAATGATACTCTCTCACCCCAACTCTCATTTGCCCTCTTTTTCACCTCTTGCACCTTTCTCTTGACCTCTTGTCTCTTTCTTTTATACATCTCTCACTCAATTGCATTTTTTCCCAGCAAAAATCGTCCAAATTCCTCTCTCTTCTCATTCTCTAATAATCTTACTTCTTCATCCCACCACTCACTACCCTTTCTAATCAACCCACCTCCCACGCTTCTCATGCCATAAGCATCTTTTGCGCACTCCATCACTGATTCTCTAAATACATCCCATTCCTCCCCCACTCCCCTTACTTCCATTTTTCTCACCTTTTTCCATTCTGTACTCAGTCTCTCCTGGTACTTCCTCACACAAGTCTCCTTCCCAAGCTCACTTACTCTCACCACCCTCTTCACCCCAACATTCACTCTTCTTTTCTGAAAACCCATACAAATCTTCACCTTCACCTTAGCCAGGAGAGACTGAGTACAGAAGGGAAAAAGGCGAGAAAAATGGAAGTAAGGGGAGTGGGGGAGGAATGGGATGTATTTAGGGAATCAGTGATGGAGTGCGCAAAAGATGCTTGTGGCATGAGAGAGCTTGGGAAGTGAGTCAGTTGTTGTTCGCTGATGATACAGCGCTGGTGGCTGATTCATGTGAGAAACTGCAGAAGCTGGTGACTGAGTTTGGTAAAGTGTGTGGAAGAAGAAAGTTAAGAGTAAATGTGAATAAGAGCAAGGTTATCAGGTACAGTAGGGTTGAGGGTCAAGTCAATTGGGAGGTAAGTTTGAATGGAGAAAAACTGGAGGAAGTGAAGTGTTTTAGATATCTGGGAGTGGATCTGGCAGCAGATGGAACCATGGAAGCGGAAGTGAATCATAGGGTGGGGGAGGGGGCGAAAATTCTTGGAGCCTTGAAAAATGTGTGGAAGTCGAGAACATTATCTCGGAAAGCAAAAATGGGTAAGTTGAGGGAATAGTGGTTCCAACAGTTGTATGGTTGCGAGGCGTGGGCTATGGATAGAGTTGTGCGCAGGAGGGTGGATGTGCTGGAAATGAGATGTTTGAGGACAATATGTGGTGTGAGGTGGTTTGATCGAGTAAGTAATGTAAGGGTAAGAGAGATGTGTGGAAATAAAAAGAGCGTGGTTGAGAGAGCAGAAGAGGGTGTTTTGAAATGGTTTGGTCACATGGAGAGAATGAGTGAGGTAAGATTGTCCAAGAGGATATATGTGTCAGAGGTGGAGGGAACGAGTAGAAGTGGGAGACCAAATTGGAGGTGGAAAGATGAAGTGAAAAAGATTTTGATTGATCGGGGCCTGAACATGCAGGAGGGTGAAAGGCGTGCAAGGAATAGAGTGAATTGGAACGATGTGGTATACCGTGGTCGACGTGCTGTCAATGGATTGAACCAGGGCATGTGAAGCGTCTGGGGTAAACCATGGAAAGTTGTGTGGGGCCTGGATGTGGAAAGGGAGCTGTGGTTTCGGTGCATTATTACATGACAGCTAGAGACTGAATGTGAACGAATTTGGCCTTTGTTGTCTTTTCCTAGCGCCACCTCGCACACATGAGGGGGGATGGGGTTGTTATTTTATGTGTGGCGAGGTGGCGATGGGAACAAATAAAGGCAGACAGTATGAATTATGTACATGTGTATATATGTATATGTCTCTGTGTGTATATATATGTGTACATTGAGATGTATAGGTTTGTATATTTGCGTGTGTGGACGTTTATGTATATACATGTGTATGTGGGTGGGTTGGGCCAGTCTTTCGTCTGTTTCCTTGCGCTACCTCGCTAACGCGGGAGACAGCGACAAAGCAAAATGAAATAGATAAATAAACAAAATTATATATATATATATATATATATATATATATATATATATATATATATATATATATATATATATATATATATATATATATATATATATATATTTTTTTTTTTTTTTTTTTTTTTTTTTTATACTTTGTCGCTGTCTCCCGCGTTTGCGAGGTAGCGCAAGGAAACAGACGAAAGAAATGGCCCAACCCCCCCCCATACACATGTACATACACACGTCCACACACGCAAATATACATACCGACACAGCTTTCCATGGTTTACCCCAGACGCTTCACATGCCTTGATTCAATCCACTGACAGCACGTCAACCCCTGTATACCACATCGCTCCAATTCACTCTATTCCTTGCCCTCCTTTCACCCTCCTGCATGTTCAGGCCCCGATCACACAAAATCTTTTTCACTCCATCTTTCCACCTCCAATTTGGTCTCCCTCTTCTCCTCGTTCCCTCCACCTCCGACACATATATCCTCTTGGTCAATCTTTCCTCACTCATTCTCTCCATGTGCCCAAACCATTTCAAAACACCCTCTTCTGCTCTCTCAACCACGCTCTTTTTATTTCCACACATCTCTCTTACCCTTACGTTACTTACTCGATCAAACCACCTCACACCACACATTTTCCTCAAACATCTCATTTCCAGCACGTCCATCCTCCTGCGCACAACTCTATCCATAGCCCACGCCTCGCAACCATACAACATTGTTGGAACCACTATTCCTTCAAACATACCCATTTTTGCTTTCCGAGATAATGTTCTCGACTTCCAAACATTTTTCAAGGCTCCCAAAATTTTCGCCCCCTCCCCCACCCTATGATCCACTTCCGCTTCCATGGTTCCATCCGCTGACAGATCCACTCCCAGATATCTAAAACACTTTTCTTTCTTTCAATCTATTCGCCATTTCCCGCGTTAGCGAGGTTGCGTTAAGAACAGAGGACTGGGCCTTTGAGGGAATATCCTCACCTGGCCCCCTTCTCTGTTCCTTCTTTTGGAAAATTAAAAGAGAGCGAGAGGGGAGGATTTCCAGCCCCCCGCTCCCTCCCCTTTAGTCGCCTTCTACGACACGCAGGGAATACGTGGGAAGTATTCTTTCTCCCCTATCCCCAGGGATATATATATATATATATATATATATATATATATATATATATATATATATATATATATATATATATATATATATATATATGTTTCAGAAGTGGTAGAGGATGTGTGGATCAGGTGTTTGCTTTGAAGAATGTATGTGAGAAATACTTAGAAAAGCAAATGGATTTGTATGTAGCATTTATGGAACTGGAGAAGGCATATGATAGAGTTGATAGAGATGCTCTGTGGAAGGTATTAAGAATATATGGTGTGGGAGGCAAGTTGTTAGAAGCAGTGAAAAGTTTTTATCGAGGATGTAAGGCATGTGTACGTGTAGGAAGAGAGGAAAGTGATTGGTTCTCAGTGAATGTAGGTTTGCGGCAGGGGTGTGTGATGTCTCCATGGTTGTTTAATTTGTTTATGGATGGGGTTGTTACGGAGGTAAATGCAAGAGTTTTGGAAAGAGGGGCAAGTATGAAGTCTATTGGGGATGAGAGAGCTTGGGAAGTGAGTCAGTTGTTCGCTGATGATACAGCGCTGGTGGCTGATTCATGTGAGAAACTGCAGAAGCTGGTGACTGAGTTTGGAAAAGTGTGTGGAAGAAGAAAGTTAAGAGTAAATGTGAATAAGAGCAAGGTTATTAGGTACAGTAGGGTTGAGGGTCAAGTCAATTGGGAGGTGAGTTTGAATGGAGAAAAACTGGAGGAAGTGAAGTGTTTTAGATATCTGGGAGTGAATCTGGCAGCGGATGGAACCATGGAAGCGGAAGTGGATCATAGGGTGGGGGAGGGGGCGAAAATCCTGGGGGCCTTGAAGAATGTGTGGAAGTCGAGAGCATTATCTCGGAAAGCAAAAATGGGTATGTTTGAAGGAATAGTGGTTCCAACAATGTTGTATGGTTGCGAGGCGTGGGCTATGGATAGAGTTGTGCGCAGGAGGATGGATGTCCTGGAAATGAGATTTTTGAGGACAATGTGTGGTGTGAGGTGGTTTGATCGAGTGAGTAACGTAAGGGTAAGAGAGATGTGTGGAAATAAAAAGAGCGTGGTTGAGAGAGCAGAAGAGGGTGTTTTGAAGTGGTTTGGGCACATGGAGAGGATGAGTGAGGAAAGATTGACCAAGAGGATATATGTGTCGGAGGTGGAGGGAACAAGGAGAAGAGGGAGACCAAATTGGAGGTGGAAAGATGGAGTGAAAAAGATTTTGTGTGATCGGGGCCTGAACATGCAGGAGGGTGAAAGGAGGGCAAGGAATAGAGTGAATTGGAGCGATGTGGTATACCGGGGTTGACGTGCTGTCAGTGGATTGAATCAGGGCATGTGAAGCGTCTGGGGTAAACCATGGAAAGCTGTGTAGGTATGTATATTTGCGTGTGTGGACGTATGTATATACATGTGTATGGGGGGGGGGGGGGGGCCATTTCTTTCGTCTGTTTCTTTGCGCTACCTCGCAAACGCGGAAGACAGCGACAAAGTATTATAAATAAATAAATAAATATAAAGGGGACGGGAGCGGGGTACTAGAATCCCTCCTCTCCTTGTATTTTAACTTTTAAAAGGAGAAACAGAAGAAGGAGCGACGTAGAGAATGATCATCCTCCTCGAAGGCTCAGACTGGGGTGTCTGAATTTGTCTGGCTGTAACCAATATGATAAAAAAGCAGAGACATGTAGTATGTTTGAAGAATGTAAACTGGATATTTTGGCTCTGAGTGAAACGAACCTCAAGGTTAAAGGGGAAGAGTGGTCTGGGAATGTTTTGGCAGTAAATTCAGGGGTTAGTGAGAGGACAAGAGCAAGGGAAGGAGTAGACCTACTCCTGAAACAGGAGTGATGGGAGTATGTGTTAGAGTGTAAGAGAGTAAACTCTAGATTGATATGGGTATAACTAAAAGTGGATGGAGAGAGATGGGTGATTATTGGTGCATATGCACCTGGGTATGAGAAGAAAGATCATGAGAGACAAGTGTTTTGGGAACAGCTGAGTGGGTGTGTTAGTAGTTTTGATGCCCGTGACCGGGTTATAGTGATGGGTGATTTGAATGCAAAGGTGAGTAATGTGGCATTTAAAGGAATAGTTGGAGTACATGGGGTGTTCAGTGTTGTAAATGGAAATGGTAAAGAGCTTGTAGATTTGAGTGCTGAAAAAGGGCTGGTGATTGGGAATAAATGGATTAAAAATAGATATATACATAAGTATACGTATGTAAGTAGGAGAGATGACAAGAGAGCATTATTGGATTACGTGTTAATTGACAGGCTCGCGAAAGAAAGACTTTTGGATGTTAATTTGCAGAGAGGTGCAACTGGAGGGATATCTGATCATTATCTTGTGGAGGCGAAGGTGGAGATTTGTAGAGGTTTTCAGAAAAGAAGAGAAAATGTTTGGGTTAAGAGAGTGGTGAAAGTAAGTGAGCTTAGGAAGGAGACTTGTGTGAGGAAGTACCATGAGAGACCGAGTGCAGAATGGAAAAAAGTGAGAACAAAGGACGTAAGGGGAGTGGGGGAGTAATAGAATGTATTTAAGGAAGCAGTGATGGCTTGCGCAAAAGATACTTGTGGCATGAGAATCGTGGGAGGTGGGCAGATTAGAAAGGGTAGTGAGTGGTGGGATGAAGAGGTAAGATTATTATTGAAAGAGAAGAGAGAGGCATTTGAACGAGTTTTGCAGGGAAATAGCGCAAATGACTGGGAGATGTATAAAAGAAGGAGGCAAGAGGTCAAGAGAAAGGTGCAAGAGGTGAAAAAGAGGACAAATGAGAGTTGGGGTGAGAGAGTATCGTTAAATTTTAGGGAGAATAAAAGGATGTCTTGGAAGGAGGTAAATAAAGTGCGTAAGAAAAGAGAACAAATGGGAACATCGGTGAAGGGGGCTCAGTAATGGTGATGTGAGGAGATGGAGTGAGCATCTTGAAGGTTTGTTGAATGTGTTAGATAATAGTGGCAGATATAGGGTGTTTTGGTCGAGGAGGTGTGTGAAGTGAGAGGTTTAAGGAGAATGATTTGGTAAACAGAGAAGAGATAGTGAAAGCTTTGCAAAAGATGAAAGCTGGCAAGGCAGCGCGTTTGTATGGTATTGCAATGGAATTTATTCAAAAATGGGGTGACTATATTCCTGCTGGTTGTTAAGGATATATAATGTATGTATGATTCATGGTGAGGTGCCTGAGGATTGGCGGAATGCATGCATATTGCCATTGTACAAACGCAAAGGGGATAAAGGTGAGTGCTCAAATTACAAAGGTATAAGCTTGTTGAGTACTCCTGGGGAAACTATATGGGAGGGTATTGATTGAGAGGGTGAAGGATGTGTGGATCAGGTGTTTGCTTTGAACAATGTATGTGAGAAAACCTACCACATGCTCATATATCCATTATTACTCATCTCAACATGACAGAGTTGAATTATCATCATTTCAATCTATGTTCCTTATGGCATTACGTATTTGCAGTCCAGAGTTTATTGATGTTGAGTTTGAGAAGATATATTCTATTGGATCTAAGTTAAAGTACCATAGATCTTTCCTTGATAAATCCCTTAAGTTAGGGAAGAAATCATCTTATAAAGTTGGGCCCAAACCTCCCATTGACACCAAGAATCTTTTAGTTCTCCCTTTTAATAATAATTTTACTTTACTTCCCATGTTGCTTAAATCCTTTAATGTAAGTGTTGCCTTCAGCAACAATAATACTGTAAGAAATACTATAAGAAATACTATCAGGAAATTGTGATAAATTTTATCTTGGTCAGACTGGTAAGGATCTTTCTCTTAGACTTAAGCAACATAAATATAGTATAAGAACGGGACAAGAATCAAATGCCTTGTTTAATCACGTTAAAAAGTATGATCATTGTACTGAATGGAGTAATGCCATCTCAGTTATTAACTCTAACTCTATTACCATGACAAATATCATTGAATCTTCTATTATTAAATACACAAAGAATGTTAGTGATGGTCTATACAAATTAGATAACTTTATTGTTGATAAAATTTGTAAAATGATGAGTTTATGAATGTTCCTTGCCTGTCTTGGACAATCGCATGTTTACCGAATGTCGTCCTAGCTTCGTCTTTTCGATGTATATCAACTGACTGTAATATTTCTCTCTTGTGTCTCCCCTGATGGTGTGATTAGTAGATGAAAGTGCACTTGGGAAATTATCGTGTTTCATTTTCCCCGTGGACTCATATATATATATATATATATATATATATATATATATATATATATATATATATATATATATATATACATATATATATATATAATTGGTGCCTATGCACCTGGTTATGAGAAGAAAGATCATGAGAGGCAAGTGTTCTGAGAGCAGCTGAGCGGGGATGTCAGTTGCTTTGATGCACGAGACCGGGTTGTAGTGATGGGTGATTTAAATGCGAAGGTGAGTAATGTGGCAGTTAAGGGAATAATTGGTGTACATGGGGTGTTCAGTGTTGTAAATCGAAATAGTGACGAGTTTGTGGTTTTGTGTGCTGAAAAAAGGACTGGTGATTGGGAATACCTAGTTTAAAAAGAGAGATATACATAAGTATACGTATGTAAGTAGGAGAGATGGCCAGAGAGCGTTATTAGATTAGGTGTTAATTGATAGGCGTGTAAAAGAGAGACTTTTGGATGTTAATGTGCTGAGAGGGGCAACTGGAGTGATGTCTGACGGTGAAGACTTGTAGAGGTTTTCAAAAAAGAAGAGAGAATGTTGGGGTGAAGAGAGTGCATAGAGTCAGTGATCTTGGAAAAGGGACTTGTGTGAGGAAGTACCAGGAGAGACTGAGTGTACAGTGGCAAAAGGTGAGAGAAGAGAACGTAAGGGGAATGGGCGAGGAATGGGATGTATTTAGGGAAGTAGTGATGGCTTGCGCAAAAGATGCCTGTGGCATGAGAAAGGTGGGAGGTGGGCGGATTAGAAAGGGTAGTGAGTGGTGGGATGTAGAGGTAAGGTTGTTAGTGAAAACTATAATTGCAGGGAAGTAGTGCAAATGACTTGGAGATGCATAAGAAAACGGCAAGACGTAGGTGCATGGGTTGAAAAGAGGCAAATGAGAGGTGGGGTATAAAGAGCATATGGTGTGGTAGGTAAGTTG
>NC_092280.1:12780148-12867648 GCF_036320965.1 Panulirus ornatus
AGTTTTTCTCCATTCAAACTTACCTCCCAATTGACTTGTCTCTCAACCCTACTGTACATAATAACCTTCCTCTTATTCACCCTTACTCTCAACTTTTTTCTTTCACACACTTTACCAAAGTCAGTCACTAGCTTCTGCAGTTTCTCACTCGAATAAGCCAACAGCGCTCTATCATCAGCGAACAACGACTTACTCACTTCCCAAGCCCTCTCATCCACAACAGACTACATACTTGCCCCTCTCTTCAAAAGTCTTGCATTCACCTCCCTAACAATGCCAACCATAAACAAATTAAACGACAATGGAGACATCACACATCCATAAGCAAACCGACATTCACTGAGAACCAGTCACCTTTCACTGCTTCTAGCAACTGATCTCCTACACCATATATTCTTAATACCTTCCAAAGAGCATCTCTATCAACTCTATCATATGCATTCTCCAGATCCATAAATGCTATATACAGATCCATTTGTTTTTCTAAGCATTTCTCACGCCTGACCCACACATCCACTAACACTTCTGAAACCACACTCCTCTTCACCAATCTGATGCTCTGTACATGCCTTCACCCCTTCTATCAATACCCACTCATAAAATTTCCCAGGAATACTAAACAAACTTATACCTCTATAATTTGATCACTCACCTTTATCCCCTTTGCCTTTGTACAATGGCACTAAGCATGCATTCCGCCAATCTTAATGCAATTCACCATGAGCAATTCATACATTAAATATCCTTACCAACCAGTCAACAAGAGAGTCACCCTCTTTTTTGATAAATTCCTCTGCAATACCATCCAAAGCCACAGCCTTACCGGCTTTCATCTTCTCCAAAGTTTTCACTACCTCTTCACTGTTTACCAAATCATTGTCCTTAACCTTCTCACTTTGCACACCACCTCGACCAAGACACCCTATATCTGCCACTCTATCATCTAACACATTCAACAAACCTTCAAAATTCTCACTCCATCTCCTTCTCACCTCACCACTACTTGATATTACTTCCCCATTAGCCCCCTTCACCGATGTTCCCATTCGTTCTATTGTCTTACGCACTTTATTTACCTCTTTCCAAAACATCTTTTTATCCTCCCTAAAATCTAATGATACTCTCTCACCCCAACTCTCATTTCCCCTCTTTTTCTCCTCTTGCACCTTTCCCTTGACCTCCTGCCCCTTTCTCTTATACATTTCCCAGTCATTTGCACTATTTCCCTACAAAAATAGTCCAAAGGCCTCTCGCTTCTCTTTCACTAATAATCTTACTTCTTCATCCCACCACTCACTAATCCTTTCTAATCTACCCGCCTCCCAGGCTTCTCATGCCACAAACATCTTTTACACAAGCCATCACTGCTTCCCTAACTACATTCCATTCCTTCCTCAATCCCCTGTCGTCCTTTGCTCTCATCATTTCCCGTTCTGCACTCAGTATCTCCTGGTACTTCCTCACACAAGTCTCCTTCCCAAGCTCACCTACCCTCACCACTCTCTTCACCCCAACATTCTCTCTTCTTTTCTGAAAACATTTACAAATCTTCACCTTTGGCTCCACAAAATAATGATCAGACATTCCTCCAGTTGCACCTCAGCACATTAACATCCAAATGTTTCTCTTTCACGCGCCTATTAATTAACACGTAGATAATAACGCTCTTTGGCCATCTCTCCTACTTACATACGTGTGCTTATGTATATTTCTCTTTTTAAATCAGGTATTCCCAATCACCAGTCCCACTGCAGCACACAAATCTACAAGCTATTTACCATTTCCATTTACAACACTTGACACCCCATGTACACCAATTATTCCCTCACTGCCACATTACTCACCTTGGACTCACATCAGCCATCAATATAACCCGGTCTCGTGCATCAAAACTGCTAACACACTCACTCAGCTAATCCGAAAACACTTGCCTCTCTTGATCTTTCTTCTGATGCCCAGGTGCATAGGCACCAATAATCACCCATCTCTCTCCATCCACTTTTGTTTTACCCATATCAATCTAGAGCTTACTTTCTTACACTAAATCACAAATTCCCACAACACCTGTTTCAGGAGTATTACTACTCTTTCCCTTGCTCTTGTCTTCACACCGACCCCTGACTTTACTCCCAAAACATTCCCAAACCACTCTTCCCCTTTACCCTTGAGCTTCGTTTCACTCAGAGCCAAAACATCCAGGTTCCTTTCCTCATACATACTACCTATCTCTACTTTCTCTCATATTGGTTACATTCACACATATTTAGATACGTCAATCTGAGCCTTCGAGGAGGATGAGCACTCCCCGCGTGACTCCTCTTTCCCCTTTTAGAAAGTTGAAATACAAGAAGGGGAAGGTTTCTAGCCCCCCGCTCCCGTCCCCTTTAGTCGCCTTCTACGACACGTGAGGAATGCGTGGGAAGTAATCTTTCTCCCCTATACCCGAGGACATATATAAATAGATATATATATTTATTCATTTTATGATACTTTGTCGCTGTCTCCCGCGTTTGCGAGATAGCGCAAGGAAACAGACGAAAGAAATGGCCCAACCCACCCACATACACATGTATATACATACACGTCCACACATGCACATGTACATACCTATACATCTCAACGTATACATATATATACACACAAACATATACATATATACACATGTACATAATTCATACTTTCTGCCCTTATTCATTACCGTCGCCACCCCCCCCCCCCCCACACACATGAAGTAACCACTCCCTCCCTCCTCATGTGCGCGAGGTAGCACTAGGAAAAGACAACAAAGGCCACATTCCTTCACACTCACTCTCTAGCTGTAATGTATAATGCACCGAAACCACAGCTCCCTTTCCACATCCAGGCCCCACACAACTTTCCATGGTTTACCCCAGACGTTTCACATGCCCTGTTTCAATCCATTGGCAGCACGTCGACCCCGGTATATCACATCGTTCCAATTCACTCTATTCCTTGCACGCCTTTCACCCTCCTGCATGTTCACGCCCCAATCACTCAAAATCTTTTTCACTCCATCTTTCGACCTCCAATTTGGTCTCCCATTTCTCCTCGTTCCCTCCACCTCTGACATATATATCCTCTTGGTCAATCTTTCCTCACTCATTCTCTCCATGTGACCAAACCATTTCAAAACACCCTCTTCTGCTCTCTCAACCACACTCTTTTTATTTACACACATCTCTCTTATCCTTACATTACTTACTCGATCAAACCACCTCACACCACATATTGTCCTGAAACATCTCATTTCCAGCATATCCACCCTCCTCCGCACAACGCTATCTATAGCCCACGCCTCGCAACCAGATAACAGTATTGGAACCACTATTCTTTCAAACATACCCATTTTTGCTTTCCAACATTACGTTCTCGACTTCCACACATTCTTCAACACTCCCAGAACTTTCGCCCCTTCCCCCACCGCATGATTCACTTCCGCTTCCATGGTTTCATCCGCTGCCAAATCCACTCCCAGATATCTAAAACACTTCACTTACTCCAGTTTTTCTCCATTCAAACTTACCTCCCAATTGGCTTGTCCTTCAACCCTACTGTACCTAATAACCTTGCTCTTATTCACATCTACTCTCAACGTTCTTCTTTTGCACACTTTACCAAACTCGGTCACCAGCTTCTGCTGATTCTCACCCTAATCAGCCAACAGCGCTATATAATCAGCGAACAACAACCGACTCACTTCCCAAGCTCTCTCATCCCCAACAGACTGCATACTTGCCCCTCTTTCCAAAACTCTTGCATTCACCTCCCTAACAACCCCATCCACAGACAAATTAAACAACCAAGGAGACATCACACACCCCTGCCGCAAACCAACATTCACCGAGAACCAATCACTTTCCTCTCTTCCTACACGTACACAAGCCCTACATCCTCGATACAAACTTTTCACTGCCTCTAACAACTTACCCCCCACACCATATATTCTTAATACCTTCCACAGAGCATCTCTATCAACTCTATCATATGCCTTCTACAGATCTATTAATGCTACATACAAATCCATTTGCTTTTCTAAGTATTTCTCACATACATTCTTCAAAGCAAACACCTGATCCACACATCCTCTACCACTTCTGAAACCACACTGCTCTTCCCCAATCTGATTCTCTGTACATGCCTTCACCCTCTCAATCAATATCCTCCCATAGAATTTCCCAGGAATACTCAACAAACTTATACCTCTGTAATTTGAGCACTCACTCTTATCCTCTTTGCCTTTGTACAATGGCACTATGCACGCATTCCTCCAATCCTCAGGCACCTCACCATGAGTCATACATGCATTAAATAACCTTACCAACCAGTCAACAATACAGTCACCCCCTATTTTATAAATTCCACTACAATACCATCCAAACCCGCTCCCTTGCCGGCTTTCATCTTCCGTAAAGCTTTTACTGCCTCTTCTCTGTTTACCAAATTATTCTCCCTATCCCTCTCACTTTGCACACCACCTCGACCAAAACACCCTATATCTGCCACTCTGTCATCAAACGCATTCAACAAACCTTCAAAATACTCACTCCATCTCCCTCTGACATCACCACTACCTGTTCTCACCTCCCCATTAGCCCCCTTCACTGGAGTTCCCATTTGTACCCTTGTCTTACGCACTTTATTTACCTCCTTCCAAAACATCTTTTTATTCTCCCTAAAATTTAATGATACTCTCTCACCCCAATTCTCATTTGACCTCTTTTTCACCTCTTGCACCTTTCTCTTGACCTCCTGCCTCTTTCTTTTATACACCTCCCATTCATTTGCATTTTTTCCCTGCAAAAATCGTCCAAATGCCCCTCTCTTCTCTTCCACTAATAATCTTACTTCTTCATCCCACCACTCACTACCCTTTCTAATCTGCCCACCTCCCACGCTTCTCATGCCACACGCATCTTTTGCGCAAGCCATCACTGATTCCCTAAATACATCCCATTCCTCCCCCACTCCCCTTACCTCCTTTGTTCTCACTTTTTTCCATTCTGTACTCAGTCTCTCCTGGTACTTCCTCACACTAGTCTCCTTCCCAAGCTCACTCACTCTCACCACTCTTTTCACCCCAACATTCTCTCTTCTTTTCTGGAAACCATTACAAATTCTCACCTTCTTCTCCACAAGATAATGATCAGACATCCCTCCAGTTGCACCTCTAAGCACATTAACATCCAAACGTCTCTCTTTCGCGCGCCTATCAATTAACACGTAATCCAATAACGCTCTCTGGCCATCTCTCCTACTTACATACGTATACTTATGTATATCTCTCTTTTTAATCCAGGTATTCCCAATCACCTGTCCTTTTTCAGCACATAAATCTACAAGCTCTTCACCATTTCCATTTACAACACTGAACACCCCTTGTACACAATCATTCCCTCAACTGCCACATTACTCACCTTTGCATTCTAATCACTCATCACTATAACTCGGTCCCGTGCATCAAAACTACTGACACACTCACTCAGCTGCTCCCAAAACACTTGCTTCTCATGATCTTTCTTCTCATGCCCAGGTGCATATGCACCAATAATCACCCATCTCTCTCCATCCACTTTCAGTTTTACCCATATCAGTCTAGAGTTTACTTTTTTACACTCTATCACATACTTCCACCACTCCTTCTTCAGGAGTAGTGCTACTCCTTCCCTTGCACTTGTCCTCTCGCTAACCCCTGACTTTACTCCCAAGACATTCCCAAACCGCTCATCCCCTTTACTCTTGAGCTTCGTTTCACTCAGAGCCAAAACATTCAGGTTCCTTTCCTCAAACATACTACCTATCTCTCCTTTTTTCTCATCATGGTTACATCCACACACATTTAGACTCCCCAATCTGAGCCTTCGAGGAGGATGAGCACTCCCTGCGTGACTCCTACTGTTTCCCCTTTAAGAAAGTTAAATATATATATATATATATATATATATATATATATATATATATATATATATATATATATATATATATATATATATATATATATATATATATATATATATATATATATATATATATATATATATATATATATATATATATATATATATATATATATAATTCATACTTGCTGCTTTTATTCATTTTCGTCGCCACCCCACCACACATGGAATGACAACCTCTTCCCCCAGCATGCGTGCGAGGTAGCGCTAGGAAAAGACAACAAAGGCCACATTCGTTCACGCTCAGTCTCTAGTTGTCATGTATAATGCACTGAAACCACAGCTCCCTTTCCACATCTAGGGCCCACAAAACTTTTCATGGTTTACCCCAAACGCTTGCCTTGGTTCAATCCATTGACAGCAAGTCGACCCCGGTATAACACATCGTTCCAATTCACTCTATTCCTTGCACGCCTTTCACCCTCCTGCATGTTCAGGCCCCGATCGCTCAAATCCACTGCCAAATCCAGTCCCAGATACCTAAAGTACTTCACTTCCTCCAGTTTTTCTCTATTCAGACGTACCTCCCAATTGACATGTCCTTCAGCCTACTGTACCTAATATCCTTGCTGTTATTCACATTTATTCTCAGCTTTCTTCTTTCACACACTTTATTATATCATCATTGTGCAAGAATATTCTCTTGCAAAACGTTTACGAATAAACTGGCAGTATTGCATCTATGGGTGGGTAAGGTAGACTCACTGCGTAGGTTAGGTTGCATTGGCTGATTAGCTAATGGTTAGGAGTAAACGGAGTTGCTAATACTGCCACCCCTGAGGCCAGGTGATGATGGTGCCACCCCTGAGGCCACATGATGATGATGCCACCCCTGAGGCCAGGTGATGATGATGCCACCCCTGAGGCCAGGTGATGATGATGCCACCCCTGAGGCCAGGTGATGATGATGCCACCCCTGAGGCCACATGATGATGATGCCACCCCTGAGGCCAGGTGATGATGATGCCACCCCTGAGGCCAGGTGATGATGATGCCACCCCTGAGGCCAGGTGATGATGATGCCACCCCTGAGGCCAGGTGATGATGATGCCACCCCTGAGGCCAGGTGATGATGATGCCACCCCTGAGGCCAGGTGATGATGATGCCACCCCTGAGGCCAGGTGATGATGATGCCACCCCTGAGGCCAGGTGATGATGATGCCACCCCTGAGGCCAGGTGATGATGATGCCACCCCTGAGGCCAGGTGATGATGATGCCACCCCTGAGGCCAGGTGATGATGATGCCACCCCTGAGGCCAGGTGATGATGATGCCACCCCTGAGGCCAGGTGATGATGATGCCACCCCTGAGGCCAGGTGATGATGATGCCACCCCTGAGGCCAGGTGATGATGATGCCACCCCTGAGGCCAGGTGATGATGATGCCACCCCTGAGGCCAGGTGATGATGATGCCACCCCTGAGGCCAGGTGATGATGATGCCACCCCTGAGGCCAGGTGATGATGATGCCACCCCTGAGGCCAGGTGATGATGATGCCACCCCTGAGGCCAGGTGATGATGATGCCACCCCTGAGGCCAGGTGATGATGATGCCACCCCTGAGGCCAGGTGATGATGATGCCACCCCTGAGGCCAGGTGATGATGATGCCACCCCTGAGGCCAGGTGATGATGATGCCACCCCTGAGGCCAGGTGATGATGATGCCACCCCTGAGGCCAGGTGATGATGATGCCACCCCTGAGGCCAGGTGATGATGATGCCACCCCTGAGGCCAGGTGATGATGATGCCACCCCTGAGGCCAGGTGATGATGATGCCACCCCTGAGGCCAGGTGATGATGATGCCACCCCTGAGGCCAGGTGATGATGATGCCACCCCTGAGGCCAGGTGATGATGATGCCACCCCTGAGGCCAGGTGATGATGATGCCACCCCTGAGGCCAGGTGATGATGATGCCACCCCTGAGGCCAGGTGATGATGATGCCACCCCTGAGGCCAGGTGATGATGATGCCACCCCTGAGGCCAGGTGATGATGATGCCACCCCTGAGGCCAGGTGATGATGATGCCACCCCTGAGGCCAGGTGATGATGATGCCACCCCTGAGGCCAGGTGATGATGATGCCACCCCTGAGGCCAGGTGATGATGATGCCACCCCTGAGGCCAGGTGATGATGATGCCACCCCTGAGGCCAGGTGATGATGATGCCACCCCTGAGGCCAGGTGATGATGATGCCACCCCTGAGGCCAGGTGATGATGATGCCACCCCTGAGGCCAGGTGATGATGATGCCACCCCTGAGGCCAGGTGATGATGATGCCACCCCTGAGGCCAGGTGATGATGATGCCACCCCTGAGGCCAGGTGATGATGATGCCACCCCTGAGGCCAGGTGATGATGATGCCACCCCTGAGGCCAGGTGATGATGATGCCACCCCTGAGGCCAGGTGATGATGATGCCACCCCTGAGGCCAGGTGATGATGATGCCACCCCTGAGGCCAGGTGATGATGATGCCACCCCTGAGGCCAGGTGATGATGATGCCACCCCTGAGGCCAGGTGATGATGATGCCACCCCTGAGGCCAGGTGATGATGATGCCACCCCTGAGGCCAGGTGATGATGATGCCACCCCTGAGGCCAGGTGATGATGATGCCACCCCTGAGGCCAGGTGATGATGATGCCACCCCTGAGGCCAGGTGATGATGATGCCACCCCTGAGGCCAGGTGATGATGATGCCACCCCTGAGGCCAGGTGATGATGATGCCACCCCTGAGGCCAGGTGATGATGATGCCACCCCTGAGGCCAGGTGATGATGATGCCACCCCTGAGGCCAGGTGATGATGATGCCACCCCTGAGGCCAGTGATGATGATGCCACCCCTGAGGCCAGGTGATGATGATGCCACCCCTGAGGCCAGGTGATGATGATGCCACCCCTGAGGCCAGGTGATGATGATGCCACCCCTGAGGCCAGGTGATGATGATGCCACCCCTGAGGCCAGGTGATGATGCTGCCACCCCTGAGGCCAGGTGATGATGATGCCACCCCTGAGGCCAGGTGATGATGATGCCACCCCTGAGGCCAGGTGATGATGATGCCACCCCTGAGGCCAGGTGATGATGATGCCACCCCTGAGGCCAGGTGATGATGATGCCACCCCTGAGGCCAGGTGATGATGATGCCACCCCTGAGGCCAGGTGATGATGCTGCCACCCCTGAGGCCAGGTGATGATGATGCCACCCCTGAGGCCAGGTGATGATGATGCCACCCCTGAGGCCAGTGATGATGATGCCACCCCTGAGGCCACGTGATGATGATGCCACCCCTGAGGCCAGGTGATGATGATGCCACCCCTGAGGCCAGGTGATGATGATGCCACCCCTGAGGCCAGGTGATGATGATGCCACCCCTGAGGCCAGGTGATGATGATGCCACCCCTGAGGCCAGATGATGATGATGCCACCCCTGAGGCCAGGTGATGATGATGCCACCCCTGAGGCCAGGTGATGATGATGCCACCCCTGAGGCCAGGTGATGATGATGCCACAACAGTTCCAGTACAGTTCTTTACCGTGACATAGGAACTTCTTGTCAGCCAAAATGGCTTTCGGATAAATATTAATCATTTCATCTGTATAATTACTGTTGGTATGATTAACATGAAGGTAACTGTGTGTATTCCACAAAAGTTATGTTACAAACATTTTGCTCCTACTGAAATAAATGTATTTCTCAGACCTGCAAAGTTATTCATGTTTATTCTGGAGCCAAATCCCAGACTGATGCGACTAATGTATTCCTCAACAGTTGACAGACTGAAATATGACACATTGTAACAACATTTGTGAAGACAATTCTCTTGTTTTACATAGTGAGTGAACTTGCATCACAAGTCTATGAACAGAACAGACAGTGATAATGTTCGATGGTCAGGAAAAGTTTCCATGTGAAAATGTAGGAAATTATATTCCTATGAGCATCATAGCCAGGAGAATATTGTCTTGCACAATGGTTACCAAGAAACTGGCTGTATTGAGAGAGGGAAGCAATATTCGCACAGAAGAATTTTCAGAAGTATGTTCATGAGCAGAGAAATGTGGAGGATGTAGAACATATGGAAAATTTGACACGTGATGAACGAGGGAAACGATCTTTGTTGAAAAGTCAGATCAAAGCACATTTGTTTGTGCCTGCTGGTGTGAAGAAGTGTGGATGTGATGAACGTGGGAAGCTGTTTTTTCTGTCAAGAGCATTTCTCTGTGTAGTTTGGCGTATGAATCTGGGACATTGTTTCAACAGAACAATAATCTTAAAGTACATTTGTCTGCGTGCAATAGTGTGAAAAGTTAGGCTCTGATGAAGTGTGGTATACTTCAGCAACATTTGTTTGTGCTTAGCGGGGATGTGAGTCTGGACTTTATGAATGTGGGTAACTGTTTTCAGTAAGGATAATCTTCTAAGACATGTGTTTGTGCACATTAGTTTGTCAATGTTCAGATGTGATGTGTAACATATTGGTTGGATTTACTTCTTCATATCTATATATCATACGAAGACGCCATGTTTATATACCAGGTCCCTGTTCTTGTTCCTGCTGTCTGTATGGAAGCTTCGTGAATAAAAAAAAAAAGAATGTTTAGGTTAGTCCTGTGCTATTATAAACCGTCCCTCAAGACTAGCATGTCTCAACATTATATCGAACATTCCTCCTTGTAAGCTTTCTCCAAGCTACCTCGTTCATGGATTCTCAATATGAAGACAAAGTACACAAGTACACTGAAGGTTCTGTATAACAGAGTAAACGAAGGAAGACGCCCTACATCTGATGGTCCATGGTAGTGATGACTTCCTCAGACCTCCTTACCTCCAGGATTACCCAAGAAAAGCATCAGTATTGACCAGAGTCATTGTTGATGAGTGTTCAGAAACACTGAAGATAGTCTTGGCTGTAGTGGAGATGGTGCTGGTGTTGGGATGGCCATGAGTGTGATGGAGATGACCCAATGTTTGGTAAACAGGGTCCTGGTTGTGATAAATATCTCCGAAGTTGTGGTTGAGATTGGTCTGGTAATGGTGGAGATGCCCTGGGTATGCATGAAATGGGTCTGGTGATGGTGAAGATGCCTTGGGTGTGGTTGAGATGGGCCTGGTGATGTTGGAGATGCCTTGGGTGTGGTTGAGATGGGCCTGGTGATGGTGGAGATGCCCTGGGTGTGTTTGAGATGGGTCTGGTGATGGTGGAGATGCCTTGGGTGTGGTTGAGATGGGCCTGGTGATGGTGGAGATGCCTTGGGTGTGTTTGAGATGGGTCTGGTGATGGTGGAGATGCCTTGGGTGTGGTTGAGATGTGCCTGGTGATGGTGGAGATGCCCTGGGTGTGTTTGAGATGGGTCTGGTGATGGTGGAGATGCCCTGGGTGTGCATGAGATGGGCCTGGTGATGGTGGAGATGTCTTGGGTGTGTTTGAGATGGGCCTGGTGATGGTGGAGATGCCCTAGGTGTGTTTGAGATGGGTCTGGTGATGGTGGAGATGCCCTGGGTGTGCATGAGATGGGTCTAGTGATGGTGTAGATGCCCTGGGTGTGGTTGAGATGGGCCTGGTGATGGTGGAGATGCCCTGGGTGTGGTTGAGATGGGTCTGGTGATGGTGGTGATAGTGGAAATGCCCTGGGTGTGCATGAGATGGGCCTGGTGATGGTGGAGATGCCCCGGATGTGCATGAGATGGGCTTGGTGATGGTGAAGATGCCCTGGGTGTGCATGAGATGGGTCTGGTGATGGTGGAAATGCCCTGGGTGTGTTTGAGATGGGTCTGGTAATGGTGGAGATGCCCTGGGTGTGCATGAGATGGGTCTGGTGATGGCGGAGATGCCCTGGGTGTGCATGAGAGGGGCTTGGTGATGGTGGAGATGCCCTGGGTGTGCATGAGATGGGCCTGGTGATGGTGGAGATGCCCTGGGTGTGCATGAGATGGGCCTGGTGATGGTGGAGATGCCCTGGGTGTGCATGAGATGGGCCTGGTGATGGTGGAGATGCCCTGGGAGTGGTTGAGATGGGTCTGGTGATGGTGGAGATGCCCTGGGTGTGCATGAGATGGGCCTGGTGATGGTGGAGATGCCCTGGGTGTGCATGGGATGGGCCTGGTGATGGTGGAGATGCCCTGGGTGTGCATGAGATGGGCCTGGTGATGGTGGAGATGCCCTGGGAGTGGTTAAGATGGGTCTGGCGATGGTGGAGATGCCCTGGGTGTGCATGGGATGGGCCTGGTGATGGTGGAGATGCCCTGGGTGTGCATGGGATGGGCCTGGTGATGGTGGAGATGCCCTGGGTGTGCATGAGATGGGCCTGGTGATGGTGGAGATGCCCTGGGTGTGCATGGGATGGGCCTGGTAATGGTGGAGATGCCCTGGGTGTGCATGAGATGGGCCTGGTGATGGTGGAGATGCCCTGGGTGTGCATGGGATGGGCCTGGTGATGGTGGAGATGCCCTGGGAGTGGTTAAGATGGGCCTGGTGATGGTGGAGATGCCCTGGGTGTGCATGGGATGGGCCTGGTGATGGTGGAGATGCCCTGGGAGTGGTTGAGATGGGCCTGGTGATGGTGGAGATGCCCTGGGAGTGGTTGAGTTGGGTCTGGTAGTGGTGGAGATGCCCTGGGTGTGCATGAGATGGGCCTGGTGATGGTGGAGATGCCCTGGGAGTGGTTAAGATGGGTCTGGCGATGGTGGAGATGCCCTGGGAGTGGTTGAGATGGGTCTGGTAGTGGTGGAGATGCCCTGGGAGTGGTTGAGATGGGTCTGGCGATGGTGGAGATGCCGTGGGAGTGGTTGAGATGGGTCTGGCGATGGTGGAGATGCCCTGGGAGTGGTTGAGATGGGTCTGGTAGTGGTGGAGATGCCCTGGGAGTGGTTGAGATGGGTCTGGTAGTGGTGGACATACAAAATAGTTCAAGGCTGTTTGTGATAGTAGAAGGTATCACAAACTGACAGATTAGCATTGTAATAATAGAATGGCATATCGATAATTTCAAGAGAAAAACCTGCAAATTGTTCATGTAAATAAGGTGGCATACATAATGTTAGTCCTGAACCTGAAATGATCATCAAGGCTGTTCTTAGATGTATCTAAGATACTGCTTTCAAGAATTCTAATCGGTAATCAATTCCATACGTTAAAAATCCTGTTGAAAAAAACCACTTTGTGTCTTTCAAGGCAAAACATTGGCCAACGAGTTTGTATCCATTATTACAAGTGAAGTCGGACAAATCAAGTCATAATTAGCTTGCTTTTGTCAAGATTTTCAAAGTCTTTCATAATTCTGAGTACCTGAACCAGACTACAGCTCAACCTAATCTTTCCGAAGCTAAACAGATGAAAGTCAATTAGTTGCCTCTCATAGGCTTTGTTTCCTCAGCCCAGGAAACATCTGTCCACCTGCACTCTCTTCATTCTGTCTGTGTGTTTTTTCAGGTACGGCCATCTAAAATGGTGTGAATATGCAAAACAAATCTAAATAGGAAATGGGAAGAGTGGTTTGGGAATGTCATGGAGGTAAAATTATGGGTTATTGTGAGGGCAAAAGTTAAGGAAAGGGTAGCACTGCTGCTGAAGGAAGAGTTATGGGAAAGTGTGAAAGAGTTTGAGGATGAGAGAGTCAGTCTGATGTGGGTAGAAATGACAGTGGAGGGAGGAGGTGGGTCAGTATGTCAGCACTTGTGATACGAGGGATTGAATAGTAATGATGGGAGATTTGAAAACAAGACTATGTAATGCAGCAGTTGAGGGTATAGTTGAGGGGATGGAGTACTTGGTGTTATGAATAAGAGTGACGAACAGTCTGTGGAGTTGTGTGCTGAAAAAGGACTCGTGTTTGGAAATACCTGGTCTAGAAAGAGAATCATAAACACGGGTGAATAGAAACGACAGTACGTCTTGGGGCATCATGGGATCATGTAGCAACTGATAGATGGGCAATAAAAGACTTGGATATAATTGTGCTGAGAGGGGCAGCTGTTGGGATGTCTGACCATGACAAGGTGGAGGCAAGGTTGAAGGTTAGTAGAGGCTTCAGGAAAAGAGTAAATGATGTGGGTGGGAAAAGGACAGTGAAAAAGAATTTGATAAAGATACTTGCGAAGAGACAAACCGGGAGAGATTGAATGTAGTGTTGAAAAAGAGGAGAGAAAATGAAGCCAGAGGAATAGGTGAGGACTGGGAGGTATCTAGGGAAGCTGTGCGTACATGTTTGAGAGAATTGTGCGGGAGATGAAGAAATGAGAAAAGGTAGTGGGTGGTGGAATGAAGAAGTTGAGTTGCGAAATAAGAGAAAAGATAAGGTTTTGGGTTATTATTTGCAGGGAGGGAATGCAAGTGACTACATGTGCCACACTGATGCCAACCACGCCTCCTACTGTGGGTCCTGGTGGAGACCTTTTCCTGGCGTGCTAGCGTCAGCCACACCTCCTGCCGTGGGTATTAGTGGAGGCCTGCTGCTGCCACACTAACACAAACCACACCTCCTGCTGTGGGTGTTGGTGGAGACCTGCTCCTCCTACACTAACGCCAGCCACACGTTCTAGTGTGGGTGGTGGTGGAAACTTATTACTGCCACACTAACACCGGGGTTGTTGTGGGTGCTGGTGGTGACGCCTCTGCCACAATGAAGACGCGATTACACGGGCAATAAATACTGAGGATCATTAAGAACACTGACGCTGGAAATGTTGACGAAGTAACTATGGCCACGACCATGACTGCCGCAATGTTGTCGTTGTGGAGCAACACGACCACTTGTTTACACGAGCCAGTGACTGCAGGCAACTGTTTCCAGTGAAGGTTAGGCTACGGAGAATGGACTTTGGAATTGCAGCTGCCTCCTGTATTATAACTCATAAACAATACCTGAAGAAGAGTTGAATGTGGGTTAGATAATATCTGGAAAAATGATCATCTAAAATAGCGCTGAGGAGAATCACAATTAGACAAGTATTTATTTCAGAATTTTGATAGAATGTTTCAGGCCGACTTCGAGGTCTTATGTAATTTCATTGTTGCAAATGTAGACAAAATTATCACATATGTTGGCAGCAATTACGGTCATCATACCGGCTTGACCAAACTCCTATACATGAGGATGGCAGTGAACACTTTTGATAAAGACTCTAGTCGCTTCATTATTCCACGGCCATAATGTGAGAACACACACACACACACACACATACACACTTGCGTGAGCTATACTCACACCTACAACACTTAACCCTAGGCTGTTGTATCCTGCCCAGACCACACGTCAACGCGCGTTTGAAGTTGAACCAGAGTTACCAACTCAAAAAATTTCAAATGGTGCTAGATTCATTCCCGAAAAGAGCTAAAAAGAAAAAAGCGCTAAACTTCCTAAAATGACAGCGACAAAATGTTCGAATTATTTCTGGTTCTTGACGTCCAGATTATCTATGACAGGTACAACTGACTGCTTTAACACTAATACGCTCATCATTATTTCAGATCTGCTAATTCCCAATCCGCAATCTCTTCGTCCTCGGTGTCCTGGGGTTGTGGTGGTCTATGTGCGGGTCATGATTGCTGTTGTGATGACTCGTATGCTTTCAATGACTCAATGTTTTTCAGTACTTCCTTAGGCAGTTTGTAATCATAACAGCAGTTTCCATTTCTCGTTAGTTCATACTTGATAGTTAGCATTGCGTTTAAGTCTTTGATTGTTTCAAAGCTTTGACTTCACGATGACCATATGACAAGATACGCTCTACATTAGCGTTGGAATGAAGCAATGTCAGCAACAGTCAGTCAAAGCCAACTCAGAGAGGTCACTGGAGGAATTTTCTCCTGCTGCTTCCATGTACGAGGCTATTTCAGCCTAGAGTGCTAGGGAGCCAGTGTTCTGTTTCCACAACACATGAAGTTTCCTCCACTGGAAGGCACTCAATGCGTGTGAGAATTTCTTCGTTATCAGTAAACATCTTTGATAATTCCAATATTCCAGGCTTTATGGGATGCAGGCATTCACTTACACTCAGTGATGACATTGACTGTAACACTTGGACATTGTCTGGCAAACGTTGACGGGGCTTTTTCACCAACTCCACTACAAACTGCATGTATCTTCCTCGAATATCCTAATCATCAGGAAACTTACGTTGTGTCATCTCCGTTTCAAATTCGTACCCCAGGTACGGATGTGAGTCTAAGTAGTTCTCTACTGAATTTCCTTCCTTTAATTTTCTGCCTGGGATGAGGACCTTAGAACTTATGAAATCAGTAAGTTAAATAAGACCACTTAGCAGTTGGGTTGGATCCTGTACCTCCGCTTCAAATTTCTTATTTACACGCTGAACGTCTTCCAAGAATATCAGGAATATCAGGAAGACATAGTTTTTCATAGTCCAAAACATGTCGTAGAGGATCTGAGTTGTGTAACACCTTTTTCCATTTCTCGCCGTTTCAAGGTGAGTCATAATTTCAACCCACAGCTGCAGTATGATGATAATTGCTGATTCAATTGACAGCCATCGAGTCTGGCTTAACTGTATGAATTCCAATGGAGTCTGACCATCATTGATCAAAGAAAAGATCTCCTTGAACCTTGCTTAGCGAATAGCAGAGTGAGAGAACCATCTGTAGATCTGTCTGACCATAAAATCCAGGTTCCTAGTGAGACGCTCTGCTGCAACATGAGACAAAGCATGAGAGAATCACACACACACACACACACACACACACACACACACACACACACACTTGAGTAGGATCAGATGAGGAACTTCTAACATGAGTTTAGCATACACTCCACTGTTAAGCATCTATCTCATCAATCAAGAAGCTAAACTTCTGACTGTCTATATCACTTTTCAAGTCACTCCTAAAATTCGAGGTAATCACAGTGTACACAACTGCACTATACTTCGACCTTTTGAACTTGAAATTATTGCATCCTTTACTGTCTGCACAGCTCACTTAGATGATCAACAACACGTAATGAACAGCTGAGATGATCAACAACACGTAATGAACAGCTGAGATGATCAACAACACGTAATGAACAGCTGAGATGATCAACAACACGTAATGAACAGCTGAGATGATCAACAACACGTAATGAACAGCTGGGAAGATCAACAACACGTAATGAACAGCTGGGAAGATCAACGACACGTAATGAACAGCTGAGATGATCAACAACACGTAATGAACAGCTGGGAAGATCAACAACACGTAATAAACAGCTGGGAAGATCAACAACACGTAATGAACAGCTGAGATGATCAACAACACGTAATGAACAGCTGAGATGATCAACAACACGTAATAAACAGCTGAGATGTTCAACAACACGTAATGAACAGCTGAGATGTTCAACAAGACGTAATGAGCAGCTGAGATGATCAACAACACATAATGAACAGCTGAGATGATCAAAACACGTAATGAACAGCTGAGATGATCAACAACACGTAATGATCAGGTGAAATGATCAACAACACGTACTGAACAGGTGAGATGATCAACAACACGTAATGAACAGCTGAGATGATCAACAACACGTAATGAGCAGCTGAGATGATCAACAACACGCAATGAACAGCTGAGATATTCAACAACACGTAATGAACAGCTGAGATGATCAACAACACGTAATGAACAGGTGAGGTGATCAACAACACGTAATGAACAGCTGAGATGATCAACAACACGTAATGAACAGTTGAGATGATCAACAACACGTAATGAACAGCTGAGTGATCAACAACACGTAATGAACAGTTGAGATGATCAACAACACGCAATGAACAGGTGAGGTGATCAACATGTAATGAACAGGTGAGATGATCAACAACACGTAATGAACAGCTGAGATGATCAACAACACGCAATGAACAGGTGAGGTGATCAACATGTAATGAACAGGTGAGATGATCAACAACACGTAATGAACAGCTGAGATGATCAACAATACGTAATGAACAGCTGAGATGATCAACAACACGCAATGAACAGGTGAGGTGATCAACATGTAATGAACAGGTGAGATGATCAACAACACGTAATGAACAGGTGAGGTGATCAACAACACGTAATGAACAGGTGAGATGTTCAACAACACGTACTAACAATGTTCAGCAATGACTAGTGATAAATTTCCTAATGTCTCCCGTACATCATCACTCACTTTTTCAAACGGAATTTTGGTTTAAGTACAGAATGGGTCTTCAGTTTTCTTGTGTTTAGCTGCTTTGCTACATCTTTCAATGTCACTAAGTTTGACAGTGCTTTGCAAAGACATTTTGTGTCATCCTCCTCTACTTTTCTTAACCATTTTTCATATTTGGGGTCTTTCAAAATGGTGATTATATTTCTTACTCATTGTTGTGTTCGTTGAATGTAATGGCCAACACACACACAACCAGCATTGTTACTGTCCTTTATGGCCCATGGAAAGTTCTGTCACCACTGAGAGTCCGACTGAACCTGGACTGAACTGAACGCGGGACCTGAGGAAGGGGAGCCCGCGAAATACACCCAAACTGAACCCGTTAAAAAAAATTTCAAACATTCATTTCGATGAAAATAGATTAGGCGCAATATTTGTTTTGTTTTCCTTGTTATTCTAATATGCTTCGAGTGAACTTCCTAAATCACAATAACATATCTTAATCAATGTTTGAATTTTCTCATATATTGAAATAACACTAAGTTTGGTGCTAAATACAAAATAGGCGCTGAATAACGCACTAAGGCGCTAAAATACGAAATTTAGCTACTAGATTTCTATGAAAAGCACTAGATTTAGCGCTAAAAGCGTTAAGTTGGCAACTCTGCGTGGTGGCGGCGTTTCCTTTCCAACATATGGCTGGCAATATTGATCAATACGTGGCATACTGGCTCATGTAGCTCATGTATGGCCGGCAATATTGAGCAACGGGGTTGCTGGGCAATACTGCTCTTAAGATATCGATCGTGTAGCCCCGCCTTAACGCAAACAATAGCTACGCGTGTTCTGGTGGAGATCTGCTCCTACCACACTAACGCCAGCCACTCTATCTGCCGTGGGTGCTAGTGGAGACCTGCTTCTGCCACACGAATGCCAGCAACACCTGCGTCAATGCCAGGGGAAACCTGCTCCTGCCTATTCTTGGCACGCTAAGAGCAGCCACACTTGCCATGGGTGCAGGTAGAGGCCTGCTGTTGCCACACCAACTTCAGCGACACCTCCTACCGTGGATGCTGGGGACCATTTCTCGGCACACTAGCACCAAATGCCATGGGTGCTAGTTTAAAGCTATTCCTGCCAAATCAACGCCAGCAACCCCTATCCTGGGTCATGGTGGAGACCAGTTCCTGCCACACTAACGCTAGTCACACCTATTGCCGTGGGTGCTGGTCAGGACCCGTCAACTGTGCCAGAGTGCAGATTGTTAACACCAAGGACCGCCCTTGGAAATTGGTCTTATAATTCTTAAGGACACTTTGTATTTTCCAAGAACTAATATTCTTTCTCACTGTAGCCGTACTAAACATTGATCATTATTTGGTCCCGGTAATCGCGTGAAATGTTTATTTGCCATGTATTGTGTCATATATAGTGCTTATTTCATGTACTGGGTTCTCTTGATTGTAAGTGCTTTGGAAATCATGTACTTGCCCTACATCCCTGGCTTGAACACGCAAACCCACATCCTACAGTGACCCATGACCCCTAATAACATAACGATGCTTAAAATAATTTTTTTACCTATTTTCCCACTGCTTTAACGAGGCTGGGATGTGTTATACATCCATGTGGAAAATTATACACGCAATATACACATTATGGTGTGTAATCTTACATGTGATCTAGCTATACATTAATCATGTCGCCTTTTCTTCCATACATACGAACATTTCATTCATATTTTCTCTTATGCTGCACCTTGATGATAATGGAAATTTTCTCACGGAGCTCAAGATAATCATGGCTAACTTTCTTCATTTACTTTATATTTATGCATTGATTTTGGGTGGAGTGGGGGGATAGAACGGCGTAAATGATGATGCACATAAGATGTACATATATATGTATGTATGTGTGTGACTATGGGAATTCAGATATGTCATGGAACAAATTTAAACGTGCATGTACAATAGCCTGACACAAAACACAAAGTGGCAACTCGCCATAAAGGTCCCAGCCGTGAGATGCTGCTCCCTGGCGGCACCAGCCGATACTAGGTAGCTGACGCCAAGTGTGGACGTTGGTGGGTGCAGTTATGGTTAATTGTATAAACTGCTCCTATAGCTTTAACAGACAGTATAATTAGCTTGTGAGTGCGTTAAGTGGAACTTGTAGGATGCGAAGCTGTTTGGCGATCAGGTGAGAATTAACATATGTTTACCCTATAACGTGCAAACAACATAGCGTTTAAAGCTGACTAATATGCCAGTAGAATCGAACAAGTGTACATGAACGACTCGCCGATGTTACATTATGTTAGTGTCAAAGTATATTGAAATGAATATATTATGTCTTATGTCCGTAGTAAATCAATATAGCTAGTTATCAAAACTAGTATTACCAGAAATGCCTATTGTTGTGATTAGAGACTGTAGGAACAATGTGAAATTCGTGAACATGAAAGCAGGTGAAAGTTTCATATGCTTTTATATTCTCTACATTTGCTTTATCTAAAGTAGAAGGAAGTACTAATGTTCTAAGGAACGCTTCTTATCACTTTCTTTAATCTCCAAACACGACACTAGCATTGCGGAAAAAAAAGTCATGAATTAGATGCGGGAAAAAAAAATAATTCGTTGTGATACATTGCACCTCTGTCAAATTAATCATTAGATATATTATTATTGCAAAATTTATTACCATACTTTTTTGTTTTTGTTCATCTTTTCTGGTATAGGAAGGTAGCGTCACGAAGAAAATGGCCTCATTTGCTCACATCCCTGCTAGTTGTCATGTGAAATGCTGCGAATCAAGGTCTCCTGGTCATACCAAGACCCACGGTACTTTGTAATTTACACAGACTCTCTTGCACGCCTCACGCCCTCCTGCATGTTAAGGTTCCGACCCTTCAAAGCATCTTTGACTCCACCTCTCGTTTGCTGTTGGGCCTCTCATCCTCATTTTCCTTGACCCATGACTCTTGGTATATATACTTTTTTAAGCAGCAACTTTTCACTCATCATCTTCATATGACTAAACACTATCTTAGGTCTTTCATACATAATCTTTGTATCAATTTTTACTTGTTCAAACCTCCTCATAACACTCCCTTCTAACAAAATCCGGCATAACCACTTTTCTTCTCCCCGTAAGATCAGTGCGTCATATTCGACTTAATTTATTGTTCGATGAAATGTGTTTACCTCTCTAGACATTGCCACCCTCATCACATTATTGACCATGAAAACGTTCGATTGGCTTTGGCTGTCAAGAATTTTTCAGTCTTACGTTTAGCGTGTGTTGCACACTAAGTTAGTGCTTCAGTTAAAGGCAACACCCCTGGGCCAGTCGCTTGTGTTTGCTATGTTGCATTACCGGCAGAGTTTTACACTTGTGTTGTCTCGTCTCTTAACCTTGTATTTATGTACAATGTATTTATTCCTTATGAATGCACACACACACACACACACACACACACACACACACACACACACACACACACACACGTCAGGTACCCATTTACTCGTTCATCCCCATTGGGGAGGATGAAGAGCTGGATGAACTGTGGACCAGCTACTGCAACCAGGATTTCAACCTGTGTGGTTCTGATCGCATGCATGACGGTCAGTAATGGCTCGTCTGATGGTATGCAATCATGACGGTCAGTAATGCTCGTCTGATGCATGCATGCATACAAGACGGTCAGTAATGTTAGTCTGATGGCATGTATGTATGACGGTAAGTAATGTTCGTCTGATGGCATGCAAGCATGACGGTCAGTAATGCTCGTCTGATGGCATACATGCATGACGGTCAGTAATGCTCTTATGATCGAATGCATGCATGAAGGTCGGTAATGCTTGTCTGATAGCATGCATGCATGACGGTCCGTAATGCTCATCTGATCGCATGCATGCATGAAGGCCAGTAATGTTCGTCTGTTGGCATACATGCATGACGGCCAGTAATGCTCGTTTGATGGCATACATTCAGTATTGCTCGTCTGATGTCATGCATGCATGATGGTCAGTAATGCTAATCTGAGGGCATAAATGCATGACGGTCAGTAATGTTCGTCTGTTGGCATACATGCATGACGGTCAGTAATGTTCGTCTGTTGGCATACATGCATGACGGTCAGTAATGCTCGTTTGATGGCATACATGCATGATAGTCAGTAATACTCGTCTGATCGCATGCATGCATGATGGTCAGTAATGCTAATCTGAGGGCATACATGCATGACGGTCAGTAATGCTCGTCTGATGGCATACATGCATGATGGTCAGTAATGCTAATCTGAGGGTATACATGCATGACGGTCAGTAATGCTCGTCTGATGGCATACATGCATGACGGTCAGTAATGTTCGTCTGATGGCATGCATGCTTGACGGTCAGTAATGCTCGTCTGATGGCATACATACATGACGGTCATTAATGCTCGTCTGATGGCATGCATGCATGGTGGTCATTAATGCTCGTCTGATGGCATACATACATGATGGTCAGTAATGTTTGTCTGATGGCATGCATGCATGACGGTCAGTAATGCTCGTATGATCAAATGCAAGCATGACGGTCGATATTGCTCGTCCGATGGCATACATGCATGACGGTCAGTAATGTTTGTCTGATGGCATGCCTGCATGACGTTCAGTAATGTTCGTCTGATGGCATACATGCATGACGGTCAATAATGCTCGTCTGATGGCATACATGTATGACGGTCAGTGATATTTGTCTGATGGCATGCATGCATGACGGTCAGTAATGCTCGTCTTAAGATATGGATGCATGACGATCAGTAATGCTCGTCTAATGGCATACATGCATGATGGTCAGTAATTCTCGTCTGATGGCATGCCTGCGTGACGGTCAGTTATGCTCGTATGATCAAATGCAAGTATGACGGTCAGTAATGCTCGTCTGATGGCATACATGCATGACGGTCGATATTGCTCGTCTGATGGTATGCATTCATGACGGTCAGTAATGCTCATCTGATGGCATAAATGCATGACGGTCAGTAATGCTTTCTGATGGCATGCATGCATGACGGTCAGTAATGCTCGCCTGATGGCATACATACATGACGGTCGATATTGCTCGTCTGATGGCATGCATTCATGACGGCCAGTAATGCTCGTCTGATGGCATAAATGCATGACGGTCAGTAATGCTTTCTGATGGTATGCATGCATGACGGTCAGTAATGCTCGTCTGATGGCATACATGCATGACGGTCGATATTGCTCGTCTGATGGCATGCATTCATGACGGCCAGTAATGCTCATCTGATGGCATAAATGCATGACGGTCAGTAATGCTTTCTGATGGCATGCATGACGGTCAGTAATGCTCGTCTGATGGCATACATGCATGACGGTCAGTAATGCTCGTCTGATGGCATACATGCATGATGGTCGGTAAAGCTCGTCTGATCGCATGCATGCATGTCGGTCAGTAATGCTCGTCTGATCGCATGAATGCATGACGGTCAGTAATGCTCATCTTAAGGTATGGATGCATGACGGTCAGTAATGCTCGTCTGATGGCATACATGCATGACGGTCAGTAATGCTCGTCTGATGACATGCATGCATATGTTGGTCATTGATGCTCGTCTGATGGCATACATGCATGACGGTCAGTAATGCTCGTCTGATGGCATATATGCATGACGGTCATTAATGCTCGTCTGATGGGATGCATGCATATGTTGGTCATTAATGCTCGTCTGATGGCATACATGCATGACGGTCAATAATGTTCGTCTGATGGCATACATGCATGATGGTCAGTAATATTTATCTGATGGCATGCATGCATGACGGTCAGTAATGCTCGTCTGATGGCATACATGCATGACGCTCAGTAATGCTTATCTGATGGCATAAATGCATGACGGTCAGTAATGCTCGTCTGACGGCATACATGCATGACGGTCAGTAATATTCGTCTGATGGCATGCATGCATGACGGTCAGTAATGCTCGACTGATGCATACGTGCATGACGGTCAGTAATGCTCGTCTGATGGCATACTTGCATGACGGTCATTAATGCTCGTCTGATGGCATGCATGCATGATGGTCAGTAATGCTCGTCTGATGGCATACTTGCATGACGGTCAGTAATGCTCGACTGATGGCATACGTGCATGACGGTCAGTAATGCTCGTCTGATGGCATACGTGCATGACGGTCAGTAATGCTCGTCTGATGACATGCATGCATGACGGTCAGTAATGCTCGTCTGATGGCATGCATGCATGATGGTCAGTAATGCTCGTCTTATGGCGTACATGCATGACGGTCAGTAATGTTCGTCTGATGGCATACATGCATGACGGTCAGTAATGCTCGTCTGATGGCATGCATGTATGATGGTCAGTAGTGTTTGTCTGATGGCATGCATGCATGACGGTCAGTAATGCTCGTCTAACGGCATACATGCATGACGGTCAGTAATGCTCGTCTGATGGTATGCATGCATGACGGTCAGTCATGCTCGTCTGAAGGTATGGATGCATGACGGTCAGTAATGCTCGTCTGATGGCATACATGCATGATGGTCAGTAATGCTCGTCTGATGGCATACATGCATGACGGTCAGTAATGTTCGTCTGATGGCATACATGCATGATGGTCAGTAATGCTCGTCTGATGGCATACATGCATGATGGTCAGTAATGCTCGTCTGATGGCATACATGCATGACGGTCAGTAATGTTCGTCTGATGGCATACATGCATGACGGTCAGAAATGTTCGTCTGATGGCATGCATGCATGACGGTCAGTAATGCTCGTCTGATGGCATACATGCATGACGGTCAGTAATGCTCGTCTGACGGCATACATGCATGATGGTCAGTAACGTTCGTCTGATGGCATACATGCATGACGGTCAGTAATGCTCCTTTGATGGCATACATGCATGACGGTCAGTAATGCTCGTCTGACGGCATACATGCATGATGGTCAGTAACGTTCGTCTGATGGTATACATGCATGATGGTCAGTAATGTTCGTCTGATGGCATGCATGCATGACGGTCAGTAATGCTCGTCTGATGGCATATATGCATGACAGTCAGTAATGCTCGTATGATCGAATGCATGCATGACTGTCGGTATTGCTCGTCTGATGGTATGCATGCATGACGGTCAGTAATGTTCGTCTGATGGCATGCATGCATGACGGTCAGCAATCTCGTCTGATGGCATGCATGCATGACGATCAGCATTGTTGGTCCGATCGCATGCATGCATGACGGTCAGTAATGCTCCTCTGATGGCATGCATGCATGTCGGTCAGTAATTCTCGTCTGATGGCATACATGCATGACGGAGTAATGCTCGTTTGATGGCCTGCATGCATGACGGTCACTAATGCTCGTTTGATGGCCTGCATGCATGACGGTCAGTAATGCTCACAGCTACACCTCGGATCATCTCTTGGTAACATCCAGCAATAGTTCGCCAACATCGATGATCTCCATTTCCCTTGGTAGCGTTTCTCTATCGCTCTCGAGATGTCTTGACGGAGGTGTTGCAAGTGTTCGTTGTATGGTACGCTGAGCACTTGGCCGGGAACTATACAGGGTGTGAGTGAAGAATATGTATAATCATTATATATTGCAGCCCGTTATCTGATATGACAACAAGTTTTCCACAAGTTCCTTGTAGTTGCCAGCCTTGATAATCATTAGAGAGTTGGTTGATATCAACTGGGGACCAGACCTCGGTGTCGGCTCCTCACCTCTGAGGATGAGGTCGAACTGCTCGTCTCTGAAGAAGCTCACCGATCTGTGGACAGATGTAAACATCCCACGAGATTTTCGCCTCACTCAGCCTTGAGAATGTCCCACCGAAGTACCTGAATGTTGGCCCATTTTTTATCCATAGTCCTAACGAAGTTCTTCATGAGGCCAGGTTGATGTGCAGAGGCGGCAGCACAATCTTGCTGGATTCCACCGGCGGCAGGTGCTGCTCGCTCTGTGTTCCTGGTTTCCAGCAACTGTTGGGAACCCTAGTGCTATGTCGCTGTAATGGCGGGTCTTTGCTCAACTGTTCCATTCACACTGGAAACAGCAAAATGTCGTGTAGTCCCGATGTCGTCCAAGAGACATGGCAACAACTGTCAAGTCGCCAGCCACACAGTTGCCGTTGATATTTCCTGCAGTTTAAAAGATCCTTCATATTATTGTATGATTCCTTCATATGGAGTGCGTAACCAACTGGATTTGACGGCAACGCTGTGCCACCATGCAGCAGATTGGCCTCGAAACTCAGCTTTGTCGAGTCTGTGAACTGTCTCTACTGCCCAGAGTTATGGCGGAGGGCTTCTGTCACACTCTCTACATCGTTGCAGTGGAGTGAAATCTTTGTGGTGGGTATGAAGAACACACTGTCATCAAGGAGATTCCACTGTTGTAGTCTCGAGCTCAACAGTTCTGCCTTACTATTCGACAGTCGCAGATCTCTGACGAGGTTGTTTGATTCATTCTACGTGATCCGGTGTAGGTCAGCAGACGTCACATTAGGTGCCACATCAGGATCTCTTCATGTTGATGGCTCACACTGTATCACAAAGTTCGTCATCTTGTTCATCCTTCGATTCCCGGGGAAAAGGAGCGTAAGTGTTCTGGAACGGGCGGTCCTGCACCGTATGTATGGTCATAGTTGCCAGTAGATGGTATATTCCTGCAGAATAAGATCCATTTTTTCTTTTTGGAAATACCTTGTCAGACTAGAGGCATCATGCAGGAGTGACCGCCTGCCTCACCACAGGCGCGGCAGAAGGTATCGATCACCGTCTGTGATTCTACCAGCTGTGAAAGTTTGTCGCGCAAGAATTGCAACATGTGTGGTACCCAACTGTTGTGTCCTGGTTCCCAAACTTACTAACAAAGTAAAGTTTGTGGGTTTTCCTGATGATCGAGGTTATGGTACGCTTCTGGGATGCAAAAGCCACTTGCCCACAATCATAAAAGTTATATGCAATCATAATGCACTTACGAGGCACGTTTGTTGACGTTGGCCGAAGAAATCTCTCAACAGTCAGTCATATGTGACCCATCACACAACCGGAACAGTACACTGCTGCATGCAAGAAGCAACGAGTGTTGTATTTGTAAAAAAGAAGAAAAAAAAAAAAAGCTTTCATTACAACATCTAAGCCAGCTCCACACTCGAATATATAGACTTAGAGTTGCAACTAACAAGAGCGTGATAAGAGCACGAGACAAATAAAAACGTTGGGGTACAGGAAAAATACATTAAGAAACGAGTACGACACGTGTCACTGAGCGACTCCGCAGAGGGAAATTATAAGCAGCAAGAAGAATGATGTAGAACCTGAATATTGGCTGATTGTATTATCTGCTTCGTGCGTTCAAGGTTTCCCATATCTTGCCTCAAAGCTGCGCAACGCCAAAATCAGTACAAATCATGCATACTGAGACCCAGCCCGTATCTTCAAAATTAAATCTGATTAACCGTTTTAAGCGTCGTAGTGTTTTGACCTGACCAGTGTTATGGGGGAAAGGAGAACGTATTTTTCCCTATTGATGTTATCAATATTATTGATAATTTAATAATGTATTATTGTTTTATTGTTGTTATTGTTATTATTATTATTGTTGTTTTGTTGTTGTTGTTATTCTTATTATTGGTAGCGAGAGTGATGATGGTGTAGTTTCATTTATCATTACTATTAGCTCCTACTTTATCATTATCATTACCATTATCGTTATCAATCCTATCATCGTTTTTTTCTTACTGACGTCCTTGTGTTCATGAGTCATCACAGTATATGACTGAACGCTGTTCATGAGGTCTTTCTCTTCTCTCATTTGTTGGGTCATAACGCCAGAATTTCATTGAACCCAGGACCCATGAGTAGCAGGCGGGAGCTTTACGGTAATTACATATGCTTTCCTTAACCTTGCTCTAACAGCTGTATATGCCCATGGGAAATGATAAGGTGGCAGTACACTTGTAGTAACTTAAAGAAAGTCGGAGATAGCATTAGAAATATACAGGCCACCAGCAGCCCATCACGTACTGTGCATATTTAGGGATGTCGAGTTGGCGGGAAACATTTGAGCAACTCTAATCCTTCCGGCATTAGAGTTACCAGATTGGAAGAAATGTAAACCAGTGTTTGTGTGAGAAATACAGCCACGATGATCAAATATTAAATGTGAGCACCTGTGAGGAACGTTCCTTCCATTCTTAGCTACTCCGCTGCGTCCTTAAAACACCAGAAGGACTACATTACTATGCTATACTACTATACTCTCACACTAACCGATCTTTAAAGCCTGTCTTTGCACACGCTCTTCCGTTCATCCAGGATCTTATCCTCCTCGCTCACCCCATGGCTGTCACCAACTGAGCTTTCTCCACGTTCTGTTTCTCATCCCTGCTAAACGTTATAACCGTATACATATATTTGCATTAACTCCTTTCTTCACTTTACATTTTCCCAAACTCAGACACCAACATTGGCATTTTCTCACTTGAGTCTGGCAGTAGAGCCGTGTCGTCAGGAAATAGGAACTGGATCACCTCTTAAGATCCCTGCCTCATCCCCAACACGCCGCAAACCTGCCTCGCTCTCCAAGACCCTCGCATTGCCTCCACAAGTACCCCATCCATAAACAGATTAAGCAGCCATGTTGACTCAGTCACCCTTGCTACAGACCCACCTTCACTTGTAAAAACTCATCATCGTCTCTTCCTACTTGCACACTCGCCACACTCTCTTGACAGAAACTCGTCACTGCTTCTATAGCAGCTTTCCTCCCACACCATGTATTCGTAACCTTCCAAAGCGCATCTCTATCAACCGCTTTCTCCAGTTACATTAACTCATGGTATATACAATACCTTCTGTTTCTTTAAGTATTTTCCACCCATATTCTTCAAAGTAGACGCGTCATCTACGTATCCTCTGTCACGTCTGAAGCTCATATTGTTCCTTCCTGTCTGATAAGTTGTACATGTCATCACCCTCTCAACCTCCGTTCTTGTACACAACATACCAGTTATTCTCATCACTCATGCTTCTGTCATGACGTGTGTCCCCCACTCCTTCATAGGATGGCACTATAAAGGCAATTGTCATATCTCAGGTGCCACACCTTAGGCCATATATTCTTTGAATATTATCACTCACAAATCATCCCCCATTGCTGAGAAATTCAAATGATCCAATCCGCTCAAGCCCGTTTGCCACCTGTCATCTTACGTAAGGTAGTCACCACACCGCTTCTCTCTCTCTCTCTCTCTCTCTCTCTCTCTCTCTCTCTCTCTCTCTCTCTCTCTCTCTCTCTCTCCACCTTGCTCTGACTCTTGCTTCGCATACCTCCACGAACCAAGCACCCCACATCTGCTACGCTATCATCCAGTACAGTCACCACCTCCTCAAAATATTCACTCCATTTCCTCTCCAACCGTTACGTTCATTTGTCCTTTTCATAGTATGCACCTTTCTGTTACCTCCTGCCCTTTACTTTTTCATGTCTCAAAAACTTGCCTAACTTCCTTTACTAACAACGTAACTACCCTACTCCAACACTCATTACCCTGTAACACATGCTTACATCCCACCTTCACGTCACACACTTCTCGCCCTTGCAAGCACTCCTTCCTTACATACCTCTCACTCCTCACCCACTAGCCTAGCTTTGTTTACTCTTTTTACTCGCGCAATGCCATTTTTCACCTGGTCTCTTCTGATATCTTGACACAAGTTACTCACTTTCTCCACCCTCTCTTCTCATCCATATCATATCTCCTTTTCAGAAAACTTCTTCAAATTATGACCCTGGCCTTCAACAGGAAATAATCAGACATGCCACCACGTTAACATCCAAAGTCTCTCTTTAAGCACGTCCATCAGTTAGGGTATGATCCGTTAATGCCTACGTACCATCAGCGCCACTCTCCCACGTATCGTACTAAATGTCTTTCTACGCCGGGTTTATTCCTAATCACAGTAGCTGTGATATTAGTTGGTAGTTTATTTGCATCCTGTGGAATTTCCTGACGTCTTAGTTTAAAAACATCAACAGAACTCATGACAATCATACCTAACCTTTCTAACAACCAAGAGTATCTTATTTTGCATTATGTCACCGGAAACATGGCAGACATAGACCAACTGCCGACTAATGTCAACAAACATAACACAGACTGGGCAGCTGTTGGCGTCATCACCCAACTTTACATTATGGACAAGGATGATCATTTGTCAAAAGTTAATTATCTTTTATGTGGTGATATAATTCAGAATTAGTAGAAATCCACTAGGCTGATAATTCTCACGTTAAAAAACTGAAGTTGTTGAAAGGTAAATAATGCTTTCATCCCCTTCATTACCTTTATATATATGTATATATATATATATATATATATATATATATATATATATATATATATATATATATATATATATATATATATAATAAATTCCACTGCAATACCATCAAACCTGCTGCCTTGCCGGCTTTCATCTTCCGTAAAGCTTTTACTACCTCTTCTCTATTTACCAAATCATTTTCCCTAACCCTCTCACTTTGCACACCACCTCGACCAAAACACCCTATATCTGCCATTCTTTCGTCTGTTTCCTTGCGCTACCTCGCTAACGCGGGAGACAGCGACAAAGCAAAATATGTATATATATATATATATATATATATATATATATATATATATATATATATATATATATATATATATATATATATATATGGATTTATAAAACGACATAATTCAAACTTTCCAGCAAGACCCATAGTGAGTTCAGTGGGCTCAGTCACGTACAAGTTATCAAAATGGTTAGTTTCTATATTAAGTCCACTAGTTGGTAATATATCAGAATCTAATATCATGAATAATGTTGATATAGTTAACAAGTTGATTTTTGTTTACAAACTTGTAAGTTTTTTGTCATCCTTGTTCACAAAAGTCCCAGTTGATGACCTCTTAGAATATCTAGTTAATGTGTTGGATAATCTTGATTTACCGGTTTCAAATTCTGTTTCTTGAACTGATAAAACAGTGTATAGATTACGGTATTTTTCTATTTGATTGGGAATATTATGCTCAGTTTGATAATGCGATGAGTAACCCTCTTTCACCAGTATTAAGAAATTTGATAAGTGGAATTCTTTGAAAAAAAAAAAAAATTGCTAAGGGATATCTTACCTCTAAAGCAATGTTGGTTTAGTTATGTAGATGATGTTCTGTGTGTTTGGCCAACAAATGAAAATTTACAAATATTTCTGTTTTTTCTTAACGATTTAGAAACTAAAAATAATGAAAGAACAAACATTAGTCCTTTTTATTTGTAGATGCTAAACTCCAACTTGTTTCCATCCCTATGGATCATGCAATCTTAAAATGGTAACACAGTTATTTTCCACTTCACGGTAAATTTGACATAGTGTCTAAATCGCTAACGAAAGACACAAATGTTTGTAAATTTTCATTTGTTGGGATCTCAGGTCATTACGTATATGCAGTCTGGAATTTATTGATGATGAGTTTGAGAACATATATTGCATTGGATCCAAGTTAAAGCATCCTAGATTTTTTGCTGTTAAATCTCTTATGTCGGCAAAGAAATCATTTTATAGAGTTAAACCTTCCCTTGATACCAAGAATCTTTTAGTTCCTCCAGTCAGTAATAATGCCACATTATTTCCTAACTTATTCAAATTCTTTAATGTAAATGTTGTCTTCAGCAAAACAATACTATGAAGAATATCTTACTCCAAAACTCGCCAAAAATTCTGCGGGTTGTATTACACAATACCTTGTAAAAGTTGTAATATGTTATATATTGAGCAGACTGATAAGGATCTTTTATGTTAGATTTAAGCAACGTAAGATATAAATAAGAACAGGACAAGAATCAAATATTTTTTTTCAATCATGTTAAAGATTATGACCATTGTATTGGCTAGGACGGAGCTAATTCTGTTATAACTTGTAACTCCTTGACCAATATCATTGAATCTTTTCTTCTAAAAAAAAACTCAAAGAATTACAACATGAATATTAGTAAAGTTTTGTATAAACTGGATAGATATGTCGTACACAAAATTTGTAAACGGTTTCCCGTCTTGTTCTAATAATAATATTTTGTGACAGACATAATACCAGGCCCGAACACCACAAAAGGCTAACTCTGGCGTACCAACGCTGTTTTACTTCTGCGTTTTCTATGTACAGAATGAATGTTCTAAAGCTTCTGTCAGATTCTTGTATGTCTTTTGATATCATTGCACAAAAGTTCACTCTGACTTACCGTGTTTCATCTTCCCTCGTGGTTATCAGCAAATCACGCGCGTAACTGCAATATATATATATATATATATATATATATATATATATATATATATATATATATATATATATATATATATATATATATATCCCTGGGGATAGGGGAAAAAGAATACTTCCCACGTATTCTCTGCATGTCTTAGAAGGCGACTAAACGGGGAGGGAGCGGGGGGCTGGAAATGCTCCCCCTTTTTTTTTTTTTTTTTTCCAAAAGAAGGAACAGAAAAGGGGGCCAGGTGAGGATATTCTCTCAGAGGCCCAGTCCTCAGTTCTTAACGCTACCTTGCTAACGCGGGAAATGGCGAATAGTTTGGAAAAAAGAAAAAAAAAGAAAAAAAAAAAAAATATATATATATATATATATATATATATATATATATATATATATATTTATTTATTTATTTATATTATTTATAATGCTTTGTTGCTGTCTCCCGCGTTAGCAAGGTAGCGCATGGAAACAGACGAAAGAAATGGCCCAACCCACCCACATACATATGTATATACATACACGTCCACACACGCAAATATACATACCTATACATCTCAACGTATACATATATATAAACACACAGACATATACATATATACACCTGTACATAATTCATACTGTCTACCCTTATTCATTCCCATCGCCACCCTACCACACATGAGATAACAACCCCCTCCCTCCAAACGTGCGCGAGGTAGGGCTAGGAAGACAAAAAAGGCCACATTCGTTCACACTCAGTCTCTAGCTGTCATGTAATAATGCACCTGAAACCACAGCTCCCTTTCCACATCCAGGGACCAGACGCTTCACATACCCTGGTTCAGTCCATTGACAGCACGTCGACCCCGGTATACCACATCGTTCCAATTCACTCTATTCCGTGCACGCCTTTCACCCTCCTGCATGTTCAGGCCCCAATCACTCAAAATCTTTTTCACTACATCTTTCCACCTCCAATTTGGTCTCCCATTTCTCCTCGTTCCCTCCACTCTGACACATATATCCTCTTGGTCAATCTTTCCTCACTCATTCGCTCCATATGACCAAACCATTTCAAAACACCCTCATCTGCTCTCTCAACCACACTCTTTTTATTACCTTACATCTCTCTTACCCTATTATTACTTACTCGATCAAACCATCTCACACCACATATTGTCCTCAAACATCTCATTTCCAGCACATCCACCATCCTCCGCACGACTCAATCCATAGCCCACACCTCGCAACCATATAACATTGTCGGAACCACTATTCCTTCAAACATACCCATTTTTGCTTTCCGAGATAATGTTCTCGACTTCCACACATTCTTCAACGCTCCCAGAACTTTCGCCCCCTCCCCCACTCTATGATTCACCTCCGCTTGCATAGTTCCATTCGCTGCCAAATCCATTCCCAGATATCTAAAGCACTTCACTTGTATTTCTTCATTCAAGCTTACCTCCCAATTGACTTGTCCCTCAACCCTACTGTTCCTAATAACCTTGCTCTTATTCACATTTAATCTCAGTTTTCTTATTTCACACATTTTACCAAACTCAGTCACCAGCTTCTGCAGTTTCTCACACGAATCAGCGACCAGCGCTGTATCATCAGCGAACAACAACTGACTCACTTCCCAAGCTCTCTCATCCACAGCAGACTGCATACTTGCCCCTCTTTCCAAAACTCTTGCATTCACCTCCCTAACAACCTCATCCATAAACAAATTAGATAACAATGGAGACATCACACACCCCTTCCGCAAACCTACATTCACTGAGGACCAATCACTTTCCTCTCTTCCTACACGTACACATGCCTTACATCCTAAATAAAAACTTTTCACTGCTTCTAACAACTTGCCTCCCACACCATGTATTCTTAATATCTTCCACAGAGCATCTCTATCAACTCTATCATATGCCCTCTCCAGATCCATAAATGCTACATACAAACCCATTTGCTTTTCTAAGTATTTCTCACATATATTCTTCAAAGCAAACACCTGATCCACACATCCTCTCCACTTCTGAAACAACACTGCTCTTCCCCAATCTGATGCTCTGTACATGCCTTCACCCTCTCAATCAATACCCTCCCATATAATTTCCCAGGAATACTTAACAAACTTATACCTCTGTAATTTGAGCACTCACTTTTATTGCCTTTGTACAATGGCCCTATGCAAGCATTCCGCCAATCCTCAGGCACCTCACCATGAGACATACATACATTAGATAACCTTATCAACCAGTCAACAATACAGTCACCCCCTTTTTTAATAAATTCTACTGCAATACCATCCAAACCCGCTGCCTTACCGGCTTTCGTCTTCCGCAAAGCTTTTACTACCTCTTCTCTGTTTACCAAATCATTTTCCCTAACCCTCTCACTTTGCACACCACCTATACCAAACCACCCTATATTTCCCACTCTATCGTCAAACACATTCAACAAACCTTCAAAATACTCACTCCATCTCCTTCTCACATCACCACTACTTGTTATCACCTCCCCATTAGCCCCCTTCACTGAAGTTCCCATTTGCTCCCTTGTCTTACGCACTTTATTTACCTCCTTCCAAAACATCATTTTATTCTCCCTAAAATTTAATGATAATCCCTCACCCCAACTCTCATTTGCCCTCTTTTTCACCTCTTGAACCTTTCTCTTGATCTCCTGCCTCTTTCTTTTATACATCTCCCAGTCATTTGCATTATTCCCTGCAAAAATCGTCCGAATGCCTGTCTCTTCTCTTTCACTAATAATCTTACTTCTTCATCCCACCACTCACTACCCTTTCTAATCTGCCCACCTCCCACACTTCTCATGCCACAAGCATCTTTTGCGCAAGCTATCACTGCTTCCCTAAATACATCCCATTCCTCCCCCACTCCCCTTACGTCCTTAGTTCTCACCTTTTTCCATTCTGTACTTAGTCTCTCCTGGTACTTCCTCACACAAGTCGCCTTCCCAAGCTCTATTACTCTCACTACTCTTTTCACCCCAACATTCTTTCTTCTTTTCTGAAAACCTCTACAAATCTTCACCTTCGCCTCCATAAGATAATGATCAGACATCCCTCCAGTTGCACCTCTCAGCACATTAACATCCAAAAGTCTCTCTTTCGCAGCGCCTATCAATTAACACGTAATCCAATAACGCTCTCTGGCCATCTCTCCTACTTACATACACATACTTATGTATATCTCTCTTTTTAAACCAGGTATTCCCAATCACCAGTCCTTTTTCAGCACATAAATCTACAAGCTCTTCACCATTTCCATTTACAACACTGAACACCCCATGTATACCAATTATTCCCTCAACTGCCACATTACTCACCTTTGCATTCAAATCAACCATCACTATAACCCAGTCTCGTGCATCAAAACTACTAACACGCTCACTCAGCTGCTCCCAAAACACTTGCCTCTCATGATCTTTCTTCATATACCCAGGTGCATATGCACCAATAATCACCCATCTCTCTCCATCAACTTTCAGTTTTACCCATATCAATCTTGAGTTTACTTTCTTACACTCTATCACATACTCCCACCACTCCTGTGGACAGGGGAGAAAGAATTCCTCTCACGTATTATAACATACGTGTCGTAGAAGGCGACTAAAAGCGGTGGGAGCGGGGGACTGGAAATCCCTCCCTCTAGTTTTACTTTTCCAAAAGAAGGAACGTAGAGAGGGCCTAGTAAGGATTTTCCCTTGAGGTTCAGTCATCTCTTCCTGACGCAACGCAAATGCAGAAAATGGCAAGTATATAAAAAAGGGGAATATATATATATATATATATATATATATATATATATATATATATATATATATATATATATATATATATATATATATATATATATATATATATTTTTTTTTTTTTTTTTTTTTTTTTTGCTTTGTCGCTGTCTCCCGCGTTTGCGAGGTAGCGCAAGGAAACAGACGAAATAAAATGGCCCAACCCACCCCATACACATGTATATACATACGTCCACACACACAAATATACATACCTACACAGCTTTCCATGGTTTACCCCAGACGCTTCACATGCCCTGATTCAATCCACTGACAGCACGTCAACCCCGGTATACCACATCGATCCAATTCACTCTATTCCTTGCCCTCCTTTCATCCTCCTGCATGTTCAGGCCCCGATCACACAAAATCTTTTTCACTCCATCTTTCCACCTCCAATTTGGTCTCCCACTTCTCCTCGTTCCCCCCACCTCCGACACATATATCCTCTTGGTCAATCTTTCCTCACTCATTATCTCCATGTGCCCAAACCATTTCAAAACACCCTCTTCTGCTCTCTCAACCACGCTCTTTTTATTTCCACACATCTCTCTTACCCTTACGTTACTTACTCGATCAAACCACCTCACACCACACATTGTCCTCAAACATCTCATTTCCAGCACATACATCCTCCTGCGCACAACTCTATCCATAGCCCACGCCTCGCAACCATACAACATTGTTGGAACCACTATTCCTTCAAACATACCCATGAGAAGAGTGGGAGGTGGGTTGATTAGAAAGGGTAGTGAGTGGTGGGATGAAGAAGTAAGATTATTAGTGAAAGAGAAGAGACAGGCATTTGGACGATTTTTGCAGGGAAAAAATGCAATTGAGTGGGAGATGTATAAAAGAAAGAGACAGGAGGTCAAGAGAAAGGTGCAAGAGGTGAAAAAGAGGGCAAATGAGAGTTGGGGTGAGAGAGTATCATTAAATTTTAGGGAGAATAAAAAGATGTTCTGGAAGGAGGTAAATAAAGTGCATAAGACAAGGGAGCAAATGGGAACTTCAGTGAAGGGCGCAAATGGGGAGGTGATAACAAGTAGTGGTGATGTGAGAAGGAGATGGAGTGAGTATTTTGAAGGTTTGTTGAATGTGTTTGATGATAGAGTGGCAGATATAGGGTGTTTTGGTCGAGGTGGTGTGCAAAGTGAGAGGGTTAGGGAAAATGATTTGGTAAACAGAGAAGAGGTAGTAAAAGCTTTGCGGAAGATGAAAGCCGGCAAGGCAGCAGGTTTGGATGGTATTGCAGTGGAATTTATTAAAAAAGGGGGTGACTGTATTATTGACTGGTTGGTAAGGTTATTTAATGTATGTATGACTCATGGTGAGGTGCCTGAGGATTGGCGGAATGCGTGCATAGTGCCATTGTACAAAGGCAAAGGGGATAAGAGTGAGTGCTCAAATTACCGAGGTATAAGTTTGTTGAGTATTCCTGGTGAATTATATGGGAGGGTATTGATTGAGAGGGTGAAGGCATTCCTGGTAAAGTGTGTGGAAGAAGAAAGTTAAGAGTAAATGTGAATAAGAGCAAGGTTATTAGGTACAGTAGGGTTGAGGGTCAAGTCAATTGGGAGGTGAGTTTGAATGGAGAAAAACTGGAGGAAGTGAAGTGTTTTAGATATCTGGGAGTGGATCTGGCAGCGGATGGAACCATGGAAGCGGAAGTGGATCATAGGGTGGGGGAGGGGGCGAAAATTCTGGGGGCCTTGAAGAATGTGTGGAAGTCGAGAACATTATCTCGGAAAGCAAAAATGGGTATGTTTGAAGGAATAGTGGTTCCAACAATGTTGTATGGTTGCGAGGCGTGGGCTATGGATAGAGTTGTGCGCAGGAGGATGGATGTGCTGGAAATAAGATGTTTGAGGACAATGTGTGGTGTGAGGTGGTTTGATCGAGTGAGTAACGTAAGGGTAAGAGAGATGTGTGGAAATAAAAAGAGCGTGGTTGAGAGAGCAGAAGAGAGTGTTTTGAAGTGGTTTGGGCACATGGAGAGGATGAGTGAGGAAAGATTGACCAAGAGGATATATGTGTCGGAGGTGGAGGGAGCAAGGAGAAGAGGGAGACCAAATTGGAGGTGGAAAGATGGAGTGAAAAAGATTTTGTGTGATCGGGGCCTGAACATGCAGGAGGGTGAAAGGAGGGCAAGGAATAGAGTGAATTGGAGCGATGTGGTATACCGGGGTTGACGTGCTGTCAGTGGATTGAATCAAGGCATGTGAAGCGTCTGGGGTGGACCATGGAAAGCTGTGTAGGTATGTATATTTGCGTGTGTGGACGTATGTATATACATGTGTATGGGGGGGGGGGGGTTGGGCCATTTCTCTCGTCTGTTTCCTTGCGCTACCTCGCAAACGCGGGAGACAGCGACAAAGTATAAAAAAAATATATATATATATATATATATATATATATATATATATATATATATATATATATATATATATATATATATATATATATATATATATATTCTTTCTTTCATACTATTCGCCATTTCCCGCGCTAGCAAGGTAGCGTTAAGACAGAGGACTGGTCCTTTGAGGGAATATCCTCACCTGGCCCCCTTCTCTGTTCCTTCTTTTGGAAAATTAAAAAAAAACTGAGAGGGGAGGATTTCCAGCCTCCCGCTCCCTCCCTTTTAGTCGCCTTCTACGACATGCAGGGAATACGTGGGAAGTATTCTTTCTCCCCTCTCCCCAGGGTACATATGTTTTGGACAATCACATGTTTACCAAATGGCGTCCTAGCTTCGTCTCTTCGATGTATATCAACTGACTGTTATATTTCTCTCTTGTGTCTCCCCTGATGATGTGATTATTACACGAAAGTGCACTTGGGAACTTTTCGTGTTTCATTTTCCCCGTGGACTCATAGGAATATATATATATATATATATATATATATATATATATATATATATATATATATATATATATATATATATATATATATATATATATATATGTATGTATGTATATATATATATATATATTTTTTTTTTTGCTTTGTCGCTGTCTCCCGCGTTTGCGAGGTAGCGCAAGGAAACAGACGAAAGAAATGGCCCAACCCACCCTCATACACATGTACATACATACGTCCACACACGCAAATATACATACCTACACAGCTTTCCATGGTTTAACCCAGACGCTTCACATGCCTTGATTCAATCCACTGACAGCACGTCAACCCCGGTATACCACATCGCTCCAATTCACTCTATTCCTTGCCCTCCTTTCACCCTCCTGCATGTTCAGGCCCCGATCACACAAAATCTTTTTCACTCCATCTTTCCACCTCCAATTTGGTCTCCCTCTTCTCCTCGTTCCCTCCACCTCCGACACATATATCCTCTTGGTCAATCTTTCCTCACTCATTCTCTCCATGTGCCCAAACCATTTCAAAACACCCTCTTCTGCTCTCTCAACCACGCTCTTTTTATTTCCACACATCTTTCTTACCCTGACGCTACTTACTCGATCAAACCACCTCACACCACACATAGTCCTCAAACATCTCATTTCCAGCACATCCATCCTCCTGCGCACAACTCTATCCATAGCCCACGCCTCGCAACCATACAACATTGTTGGAACCACTATTCCTTCAAACATACCCATTTTTGCTTTCCGAGATAATGTTCTCGACGTCCACACATTCTTCAACGCTCCCAGAATTTTCGCCCCCTCCCCCACCTTATGATCCACTTCCGCTTCCATGGTTCCATCCGCTGCCAGATCCACTCCCAGATATCTAAAACACTTCAATTCCTCCAGTTTTTCTCCATTCAAACTCACCTCCCAATTGACTTGACCCTCAACCCTACTGTACCTAATAACCTTGCTCTTATTCACATTTACTCTTAACTTTCTTCTTTCACACACTTTACCAAACTCAGTCACCAGCTTCTGCAGCTTCTCACATGAATCAGCCACCAGCGCTGTATCATCAGCGAACAGCAACTGACTCACTTCCCAAGCTCTCTCATCCACAACAGACTTCATACTTGCCCCTCTTTCCAAAACTCTTGCATTCACCTCCCTAACAACCCCATCCATAAACAAATTAAACAACCATGGAGACATCACACACCCCTGCCGCAAACCTACATTCACTGAGAACCAATCACTTTCCTCTCTTCCTACACGTACACATGCCTTACATCATCGATAAAAACTTTTCACTGCTTCTAGCAACTTGCCTCCCACACCATATATTCTTATTACCTTCCACATAGCATCTCTGTCAACTCTATCATATGCCTTCTCCAGATCCATAAATGCTACATACAAATCCATTTGCTTTTCTAAGTATTTCTCACATACATTCTTCAAAGCAAACACCTGATCCACACATCCTCTACCACTTCTGAAACCACACTGCTCTTCCCCAATCTGATGCTCTGTACATGCCTTCACCCTCTCAATCAATACCCTCCCATATAATTTACCAGGAATACTCAACAAACTTATACCTCTGTAATTTGAGCACTCACTCTTATCCCCTTTGCCTTTGTACAATGGCACTATGCACGCATTCCGCCAATCATCAGGCACCTCACCATGAGTCATACATACATTAAATAACCTTACCAACCAGTCAACAATACAGTCACCCCCTTTTTTAATAAATTCCACTGCAATACCATCCAAACCCGCTGCCTTGCCGGCTTTCATCTTCCGCAAAGCTTTTACTACCTCTTCTCTGTTTACCAAATCATCTTCCCTAACCCTCTCACTTTGCACACCACCTCGACCAAAACACCCTATATCTGCCACTCTATCATCAAACACATTCAACAAACCTTCAAAATACTCACTCCATCTCCTTCTCACATCACCACTACTTGTTATCACCTCCCCATTTGCGCCCTTCACTGAAGTTCCCATTTGCTCCCTTGTCTTACGCACTTTATTTACCTCCTTCCAGAACATCTTTTTATTCTCCCTAAAATTTAATGATACTCTCTCACCCCAACTCTCATTTGCCCTCTTTTTCACCTCTTGCACCTTTCTCTTGACCTCCTGTCTCTTTCTTTTATACGTCTCCCACTCAATTGCATTTTTTCCCTGCAAAAATCGTCCAAATGCCTCTCTCTTCTCTTTCACTAATACTCTTACTTCTTCATCCCACCACTCACTACCCTTTCTAATCAACCCACCTCCCACTCTTCTCATGCCACAAGCATCTTTTGCGCAATCCATCACTGATTCCCTAAATACATCCCATTCCTCCCCCACTCCCCTTACTTCCATTGTTCTCACCTTTTTCCATTCTGTACTCAGTCTCTCCTGGTACTTCCTCACACAAGTCTCCTTCCCAAGCTCACTTACTCTCACCACCCTCTTCACCCCAACATTCACTCTTCTTTTCTGAAAACCCATACAAATCTTCACCTTAGCCTCCACAAGATAATGATCAGACATCCCTCTAGTTGCACCTCTCTGCACATTAACATCCAAAAGTCTCTCTTTCGCGCGCCTGTCAATTAACACGTAATCCAATAACGCTCTCTGGCAATCTCTCCTACTTACATAAGTATACTTATGTATATCTCGCTTTTTAAACCAGGTATTCCCAACGACCAATCCTTTTTCAGCACATAAATCTACAAGCTCTTCACCATTTCCATTTACAACACTGAACACCCCATGTATACCAATTATTCCCTCAACTGCCACATTACTCACCTTTGCATTCAAATCACCCATCACTATAACCCGGTCTCGTGCATCAAAACCACTAACACACTCATTCAGCTGCTCCCAAAACACTTGCCTCTCATGATCTTTCTTCTCATGCCCAGGTGCATATGCACCAATAATCACCCATCTCTCTCCATCAACTTTCAGTTTTACCCATAATAATCGAGAATTTACTTTCTTACATTCTATCACATACTCCCACAACTCCTGTTTCAGGAGTACTGCTACTCCTTCCCTTGCTCTTGTCCTCTCACTAACCCCTGACTTTACTCCCAAGACATTCCCAAACCACTCTTCCCCTTTACCCTTGAGCTTCGTTTCACTCAGAGCCAAAACATCCAGGTTCCTTTCCTCAAACATACTACCTATCTCTCCTTTTTTCACATCTTGGTTACATCCACACACATTTAGGCACCCCAATCTGAGCCTTCGAGGAGGATGAGCACTCCCCGCGTGACTCCTTCTGTTTCCCATTTTTAGAAAGTTAAAAAAAAAAAAAAAAATATATATATATATATATATATATATATATATATATATATATATATATATATATATATATATATATATATATATATATATATATAATATATATATATATATATATATATATATATATATATATATATATATATATATATATATATATATATATGTATATATTATCCCTGAAGTAGGGCAGAAAGAATTCTACCCCCGTATTCCCTGCGTATCGTAGAAGGCGACTAAATGGGGCGGGAGCGGGGAACTGGTGACCCTCCCCTTCTTGTATTTCAGTTTCTAAAAGAGGAAACAGAAGGAGTCAAGCGGAGGGTGTCTGAATGTGTGTAGATGTAACCAAGATGAGAAGAAAGGAGAGATAGGTTGTATGTTTGAGGAAAGAAATCTGGATGTTTTGGCTCCGAGTGAAATGGAGCTCAAAGTTAAAGGGGAAGAATGGTTGGAAATGTCTTTGTAATAAAATCAAAGGTTGGTGAAAGGACAAGAGCTAAGGAAGGAGTAGCACTACTCCTGAAACGGGAATTTTAGTAATGTGAAAGATTGTAAGAAAGTAGATTTCAGACTGATGTGGGTAAAACTGGAGGTAGATGTTGAGAGATGGGTGATCATTGGTGCTTATGCACCTGGTCATGAGAAGTAAGTTCATGAAAAGCAAATGTTTTAGGAGCAGCTGAGTGAGTGTGTCTGCAGTTTTCATATGAGGGACCGAGTTTTAGTTATGGTTCATTGAGAAAGGTAAAAAAGTGCCAGTTGAGGGTATGACCGTTATAAATGGATATGGTGAAGAGCTTCTGGAGTTGTGTGCTGAAAAGGACTGATGATTGGAAATACCTGGTTTAAAAAAAAAGATATCGTAAGTATACGTATGTGAGTAGGAGAAATGGTCAACGGCCATATTAGATCACACATTGATAGCCAGGCGTGTAAAAGAGTGACTTTTGGATATAAATGTGCTAAGATGGGCAGCTGGTGGGATGTCTGATCACTGTCTTGTAGAGGCGAGGATGAAGATTTGTTGAGTTTTTTGAAAAAGAAGAAACAATGTCTGGGAGAAGAGAGTGGTCAAAGTAAATGAGCTTACATAAGAGACTTGCAGAAACAAATAACAGGAGAGATTGAGTGAAGAATGACAAATTGTGAGAGTAGATGAAGTGAAGGGAGTGGGTGGTTTTAAGGTAACCACAGATGGCATGTGCAATAGATGCATGTGGCATGAGAAAGGTGGGAGGTGGGCAGATTGAAAAGGGTAGTGATTGGTGGGATGAAGAAGTAAAGTTGCTGGTAAAAGAGAAAGGATAAGCCTCTGGGCGATACCTACAGGGAAGAAGTGCAAATGATTGGGAGACGTATAAGAGATAACGGCAGAAGGTCAAGTAGAAGGTGCAGGGGTTACAAAAGAGGGTAAATGAGAGTTAGGGTGAGGGAGTATCATTAAACTTAACTGAGAACAAAAAGAATTTTTGAAGGAGGTAAATAACGTGCGAAAGACAAGAGAACCAATGGGAACATCGGTGAAGGGGGTAAAAGAGGTGATAACAGGTTGTGATGAAGTGAGGAGGAGATGGAGTGAGGATTTTGAAGGATTGTTGAATGTGTTTGATGATAGAGTGGCAGATGTAGGGTATTCTGGTCGGGGTGTTATGAGAAGTGAAAGAGTCAAGTAGTGTGGAATGGCGAAGAAAAAAGAGGCAGTGAAAGCCTTGCGTAAGATTAAATGCGGCAAGACGGCGGGAATGGATGGCAATTGCTGTTGAATTTATGGAGAAAGGAAGTGACTGTGTTATTGATCGGTTGGTAAGGATATTTAGTGTATGTATGGATCAGGGTAAAGTGCCTGGGGATTGGCGAAATGCATGTTTAGTGCCATTGAACGCGCACTTTCATATTCAAATACCTCCGCGTTGTACAGTTAGGTTCGGAAGAACGCTACCTGCTGGCTGTGTTACCTTGATGGGAAATGACCGGTGTAGACCCCGTTGCTCACCAACGTAAGACGAAGGGTATTCGAGTACATAGTATTCGAATAATAATTTCCCTATTGGAGGCGATCATAGCCTTGCGGTATCGCTTTCGCCTGCCACGCAGGGATCCTTGGTTCGACCCTGGCTGTTGGAAGTTTCTATGTTTTATGAAAGTGCGCGTATATATATATATATATATATATATATATATATATATATATATATATATATATATATATATATATATATATATATATATATATATATTCGTTTCTTATTCCCAAGTGCACTTTCGTGCAATTATCACATCATGATGGGAGATACAAGAATGAAATATAACAGTCAGTTGATATGCAACGAAGAGACGTAGGTAGGACGCCATTTAGTAAACAAATGACCACCCGAATGGAGGTCGAGTGCGTTCAAGTTTGGCAAAATGCGTATCATTTTTTTTTTTTATGTGGACAAGAAAGGAAACTGTTTACAAATATTGTCAACAATAAAGCTATCCAATTTGTATTGATCTTCACAAGTATTAATGTTACAATTCTTTGTGTATTTAGTAATAGAAGATTCAGTGATATTTCTCGTGGTAACTTGGTACAAGAGTTAGAGTTGATGACTGAGATGGCATTACTCCAATGAGTGCAGTGATCATAATTTTTAACGTGATTAATCAAGGCATTTGATTCTTGTCCTGTTCATACACTATATTTATACTCATGACAAGCTATACACTGTAATTCTTACAGCACAGCATAATACTGTTCATATGTTAAAAGTTCACTTACGGGAGCAACAGCTGGTTACACCCGTCCTTAGAATATGACTTTAGCTGTACACGCGACAAGTTGCACGGGCGTCCCAGCTTGCGGCAGTCCTTGCTCAGCGCCGGGCGACGTCCTTCCGGTCAGGTTGGTCTGTACGTGCACGGGAGTCCGGGCGTGCGGCAGTCCTTGCTCAGCGACGGCTCACATCCTCCAAGTTAAGTCGGTTTGTACGTGCACTGCTCGCATGTGGCGCATCCCGCCCTGCATATGTCCTTGATACGGCTCACTGTCTCCGTCTCCGCCACACTGTTAAGATTCCCTCTCGGCTTCCATCAGTGCTACATCCCTGCTGTTTCTCATCCCCTACTGTTGCTCGGCCCCCAACTGTTGGCGCTCATCCCCTGCTGTTGCTCGGCCCCCAACTGTTGGCGCTCAGCCCCTGCTGTTGCTCGGCCCCCAACTGTTGGCGCTCAGCCCCTGCTGTTGCTCGGCCCCCAACTGTTGGCGCTCAGCCCCTGCTGTTGCTCGGCCTCTACTGTTTCCGGAAATGAAGTTATCAGTGTCCCTTGTAGACATATTTTTGGCTCGTTTCCCTTACAGGTGACGAGCTTGACGCAGTAAAAACATCCTGTTGTTCCAGAGCGAGATGTGGCGCACCGGAATTCGTGATAGATGTTATGACTGAGCGTTGGTCGGTTTCCTGTAGGTCTTAAAGGACATGTGATCATCACATCAAGAGACAGCAACTTGCCTTCTTTCTTCCCATTCAGTCTTGAATTTGATGTTGTGGTGGATGTTGTTTGATTCAGTGGCCATAGAGGTCAAACCAACGGAGAGATGCTCTTGGCACAGTCATTCAGTACGCACTGGTGTCCACACGAATGTGATGGCTGAAAGACGAACAAGAAAACGATCATCGTGAAGACCTTACCCCCAGCCACATTATAGCCCTCCTTGCATGATGCTCCTCGTAACGTCACTAAACCTGTCTTAATTGCCAATATTTATAACTGTGATTTGTCCCCTGGTCACGTTAAAGCACACCCAGTTATCAACCAAATCATTATTAAAGAATTATCAAGACAAGATCACATAACAAGAGCAGTTGAACGCACATCTCACTACCCAGGCCAACAACCCCCTTTAACCACGAGGCACCCCCCCCCCCCCCCACTTTCCCTCTGACAGTCAGGTCATTCTCTACCTTGACATGACGGTAACAGGACGTACGAGCCTTTGTGTTGGTGTTGTAAGGTGAAACTTTATGAACTGTTCACATCTGATGAGGCGGATTGTCTCCATGAAACATGTAGTGGACTGTGATTCAAGAAAGAGTTATTTAAACTCCTACTTATATATATATATATATATATATATATATATATATATATATATATATATATATATATATATATATATATATATATCATATTATATATATATATATCCCTAGGGATAGGGGAGAAAGAATACTTCCCACGCATTCCTCACGTGTCGTAGAAGGCGACTAAAGGGGACGGAAGCGGTGGGCTAGAAACCCTCCCCACCTTGTATTTTAACTTTCTAAAAGCGGAAACAGAAGAAGGAGTCACGCGGGGAGTGCTCATCCTCCTCGAAGGCTCAGATTGGGGTGTCTAAATGTGTGTGGATGTAACCAAGATGAGAAAAAAGGAGAGATAGGTAGTATGTTTGAGGAAAGGAACCTGGATGTTTTGGCTCTGAGTGAAACGAAGCTCAAGGGTAAAGGGGAGGAGTGGTTTGGGAATGTCTTGGGAGTAAAGTCAGGGGTTAGTGAAAGGACAAAAGCAAGGGAAGGAGTAGCACTACTCGTGAAACAGGAGTTGTGGGAGTATGTGATAGAGTGTAAGAAAGTAAACTTTAGATTGATATAGGGTAAAACTGAAACTGGATGAAGAGAGATGGGTGATTATTAGTGCATATGCACCTGGGCATGATAAGAAAGATCATGAGAGGTAAGTGTTATGGGAGCAACTGAGTGAGTGTGTTAGTAGTTTGGATGCACGAGACCGGGTTATAATGATGGGTGATTTGAATGCAAAGGTTAGTAATGTGACAGTTGAGGGAATAATTGGTGTATATGGGGTGTTCAGTGTTGTAAATGGAAATGGTAAAGAGCTTGTAGATTTATGTGCTGAAAAAGGACAGGTGATAGGGAATACCTGGTTTAAAAAAGAGATATACATAAGTATACGTATTTAAGTAGGAGAGATAGGTAGAGAGCGTTGTTGGGTTATGTGTTAATTGATAGGCGCGCGAAAGAGACTCTTTTGGATGTTAATGTGCTGAGAGTTGCAACTGGGGGATGTCTGATCATCATCTTGTGGAGGCAAACGTGAAGATATGTAAAGGTTTTCAGAAAAGAAGAGAGAATGTTGGGGTGAAGAGAGTGGTGAGAGTAAGTGAGCTTGGGAAGGAGACTTGTGTGAGGAAGTACCAGGAGAGACTAAGTACAGAATGGAAAAAGGTGAGAACAAAAGACGTAGTGGGAGTGGAGGAGAAATGGAATGTATTTAAGGAAGCAGTGATGGCTTGCGCAAAAGATGCTTGTGGCATGAGAAGCGTGGGAGGTGGGCACATTAGAAAGGGTAGTGAGTGGTGGGATGAAGAAGTAAGATTATTAGTGAAAGAGAAGAGAGAGGCATTTGGACGATTTTTGCGGGGAAATAATGCAAATGAGTGGGAGATCTATAAAAGAAAGAGGCAGGAGGTCAAGAGAAAGGTGCAAGAGGTGAAAAAGAGGGCAAATGAGAGTTGGGGTGAGAGAGTATCATTAGATTTTAGGAAGGATAAAAAGATGTTTTGGAAGGAGGTAAATAAAGTGTGTAAGACAATGGAACAAATGGGAACAACGGTGAAAGGAGCTAATGGAGAGGTGATAACAAGTAGTGGTGATGTGAGGAGATGGAGTGAGTATTTTGAAGGTTTGTTGAATGTGTTTGATGATAGAGCTGGCAAATATAGGGTGTTTTGGTCGAGGTGGTGTGCAAATTGAGAGGGTTAGGGAGAATGATTTGGATAAACAGAGAAGAGGTAGTAAAAGGTTTGCGGAAGATTAAAGGCGGCGGGTTTGGATGGTATTGCAGTAGAATTTATTAAAAAAGGGGGTGACTGTATTGTTGACTGGTTGGTAAGGTTATTTAATGTATGTATGACTCATGCTGAGGTGCCTGAGGATTGGAGGAATGCTTGCATAGTGCCATTGTACAAAGGCAAAGGGGATAAAAGTGAGTGCTCAAATTACAGAGGTATAAGTTTGTTGAGTATTCCTGGGAAATTATATGGGAGGGTATTGATTGAGAGGGTGAAGGCATGTACAGAGCATCAGAGTGGGGAAGAGCAGTGTGGTTTCAGAAGTGGTAGAGGATGTGTGGATCAGTTGTTTGCTTTGAAGAATGTATGTGAGTAATACTTAGAAAAGCAAATGGATTTGTATGTAGCATTTATGGATCTGGAAAGGGCATATGATAGAGTTGATAGAGATGCTCTGTGGAAGGTATTAAGAATTTATGGTGTGGGAGGCAAGTTGTTAGAAGCAGTGAAAAGTTTTTATCGAGGATGTAAGGCATGTGTACGGATAGGAAGAGAGGAAAGTGATTGATTCTCAGTGAATGTAGGTTTGCGGCAGGGGTGTGTGATGTCTCCATGGTTGTTTAATTTGTTTATGGATGGGGTTGTTAGGGAGGTGAATGCAAGAGTTTTGGAAAGAGGGGCAAGTATGCAGTCTGTTGTGGAAGAGAGAGCTTGGGAAGTGAGTCAGTTGTTGTTTGCTGATGATACACCGCTGGTGGTTGACTCGTGTGAGAAACTGCAGAAGCTGGTGACTGAGTTTGGTAAAGTGTGTGAAAGAAGAAAGCTGAGAGTAAATGTGAATAAGAGCAAGGTTATTAGGTATAGTAGGGTTGAAGGTCAAGTCAATTGGGAGGTAAGTTTGACTGGAGAAAAACTGGAGGAAGTGAAGTGTTTTAGATTTCTGGGAGTGGATTTGGCAGCGGATGGAACCATGGAAGCGGAAGTGATTCATAGGGTGGGGGAGGGAGCGAAAAATCTGGAAGCGTTGAATAATGTATGGAAGTCGAGAACATTATCTCGGAAAGCAAAAATAGGTATGGTTGAAGGAATAGTGGTGCCAACAATGTTATATAGTTGCGAGGCGTGGGCTATGGATAGATTTGTGCGGTGGAGGGTGGATGTGCTGGAAATGAGATGTTTGAGGACATTACGTGGTGTGAGGTGGTTTGATCGAGTAAGTAATAATAGGGTAAGAGAGATGTGTGGTAATAACAAGAGTGTGGTTGAGAGAGCAGAAGAGGGTGTTTTGAAATGGTTTGGTCACATGGAGAAACTGAGTGAGGAAAGATTGACCAAGAGGATATATGTGTCAGAGGTGGAGGGAACGAGAAGAAGTGGGAGACCAAATTGGAGGTGGAAAGATGGAGTGAAAAAGATTTTGTGTGATCGGGGCCTGAACATTAAGAAGGGTGAAAGGCGTGCAAGGAATAGAGTGAATTGGAACGATGTGGTATACCGGGGTCGACGTGCTATCAATGGATTGAACCAGGGCATGTGAAGCGTCTTGGGTAAACCATGGAAAGTTCTGTGGGTCCTGGATGTGGAAAGGGAGCTCTAGTTTCGGTACATTATAACATGACAGCTAGAGACTGAGTGTGGACGAATGTGGCCTTTGTTGTCTTTTCCTAGCGCTACCTCGCGCACATTTGGGGGGAGGGGGTTATTATTTCATGTTTGGCGGGGTGGCGATGGGAATGAATAAAGACAGACAGTATGAATTATGTACACGAGTACATATGTATATGTCTGTGTATGTATATATATGTATACGTTGAGATGTATAGGTATATATATTTGCGTGTGTGGACGTGTATATATATACATTTGTATGTGGGTGGGTTGGGCCATTCTTTCGTCTGTCTCCTTTCGCTACCTCGCTAACGCGGGAGACAGCGACAAAGCAAAATGAAAAAAAATGAAAAAATGATAATGAAATATATATATATGTTAGGGAGGTAAATGCAAGAGTCTTGGAAAGAGGGGCAAGTATGAAGTCTGTTGGGGATGAGAGAGCTTGGGAAGTGAGTCAGTTGTTGTTCGCTGATGATACAGCGCTGGTGGCGGATTCATGTGAGAAACTGCAGAAGCTGGTGACGGAGTTTGGTAAAGTGTGTGGAAGAAGAAAGTTAAGAGTAAATGTGAATAAGAGCAAGGTTATTAGGTACAGTAGGGTTGAGGGTCAAGTCAATTGGGAGGTGAGTTTGAATGGAGAAAAACTGGAGGAAGTGAAGTGTTTTAGATATCTGGGAGTGGATCTGTCAGCGGATGGAACCATGGAAGCGGAAGTGGATCATAGGGTGGGGGAGGGGGCGAAAATTTTGGGAGCCTTGAAAAATGTGTGGAAGTCGAGAACATTATCCCGGAAAGCAAAAATGGGTATGTTTGAAGGAATAGTAGTTCCAACAATGTTGTATGGTTGCGAGGCGTGGGCTATGGATAGAGTTGTGCGCAGGAGGATGGATGTGCTGGAAATGAGATGTTTGAGGACAATGTGTGGTGTGAGGTGGTTTGATCGAGTAAGTAACGTAAGGGTGAGAGAGATGTGTGGAAATAAAAAGAGCGTGGTTGAGAGAGCAGAAGAGGGTGTTTTGAAATGGTTTGGGCACATGGAGAGAATGAGTGAGGAAAGATTGACCAAGAGGATATATGTGTCGGAGGTGGAGGGAACGAGGAGAAGAGGGAGACCAAATTGGAGGTGGAGAGATGGAGTGAAGAGGATTTTGTGTGACCGGGGCCTGAACATGCAGGAGGGTGAAAGGAGGGCAAGGAATAGAGTGAATTGGAGCGATGTGGTATACAGGGGTTGACGTGCTGTCAGTGGATTGAATCAAGGCATGTGAAGCGTCCGGGGTAAACCATGGAAAGCTGTGTAGGTATGTATATTTGCGTGTGTGGACGTGTGTATGTACATGTGTATGGGGAGGGTTGGGCCATTTCTTTCGTCTGTTTCCTTGCGCTACCTCGCAAACGCGGGAGACAGCGACAAAGTATAAAAAAAAAAAAAAAAAAAAAAAAAAAAATATATATATATATATATATATATATATATATATATATATCTTTCTTCTTTCTTTCACACTATTCGCCATTTCCCGCATTAGCGAGGTAGCGTTAAGAACAGAGGACTGGGCCTTAGAGGGAATATCCTCACCTGGCCCCCTTCTCTGTTCCTTCTTTTGGAAAAAAAAAAAAAAAAAAGAGAGGGGAGGATTTCCAGCCACCCGCTCCAATATATATATATATATATATATATATATATATATATATATATATATATATATATATATATATATATATAAATTACAGAGGTATAAGTTTGTTGAGTATTCCTGGTAAATTATATGGGAGGGTATTGATTGAGAGGGTGAAGGCATGTACAGAGCATCAGAGTGGGGAAGAGCAGTGTGGTTTCAGAAGTGGTAGAGGATGTGTGGATCAGGTGTTTGCTTTGAAGAATGTATGTGAGAAATACTTAGAAAAGCAAATGGATTTGTATGTAGCATTTATGGATCTGGAGAAGGCATATGATAGAGTTGATAGAGATGCTCTGTGGAAGGTATTAAGAATATATGGTGTGGGAGGCAAGTTGTTAGAAGCAGTGAAAAGTTTTTATCGAGGATGTAAGGCATGTGTACGTGTAGGAAGAGAGGAAAGTGATTGGTTCTCAGTGAATGTAGGTTTGCGGCAGGGGTGTGTGATGTCTCCATGGTTGTTTAATTTGTTTATGGATGGGGTTGTTAGGGAGGTGAATGCAAGAGTTTTGGAAAGAGGGGCAAGTATGAAGTCTGTTGGGGATGAGAGAGCTTGGGAAGTGAGTCAGTTGTTGTTCGCTGATGATACAGCGCTGGTGGCTGATTCATGTGAGATACTGCAGAAGCTGGTGACTGAGTTTGGTAAAGTGTGTGAAAGAAGAAAGTTAAGAGTAAATGTGAATAAGAGCAAGGTTATTAGGTACAGTAGGGTTGAGGGTCAAGTCAATTGGGAGGTGAGTTTGAATGGAGAAAAACTGGAGGAAGTGAAGTGTTTTAGATATCTGGGAGTGGATCTGGCAGCGGATGGAACCATGGAAGCGGAAGTGAATCATAGGGTGGGGGAGGGGGCGAAAATTCTGGGAGCCTTGAAGAATGTGTGGAAGTCGAGAACATTATCTCGGAAAGCAAAAATGGGTATGTTTGAAGGAATAGTGGTTCCAACAATGTTGTATGGTTGCGAGGCGTGGGCTATGGATAGAGTTGTGCGCAGGAGGATGGATGTGCTGGAAATGAGATGTTTGAGGACAATGTGTGGTGTGAGGTGGTTTGATCGAGTAAGTAACGTAAGGGTAAGAGAGATGTGTGGAAATAAAAAGAGCGTGGTTGAGAGAGCAGAAGAGGGTGTTTTGAAATGGTTTAGGCACATGGAGAGAATGAGTGAGGAAAGATTGACCAAGAGGATATATGTGTCGGAGGTGGAGGGAACGAGGAGAAGAGGGAGACCAAATTGGAGGTGGAAAGATGGAGTGAAAAAGATTTTGTGTGATCGGGGCCTGAACATGCAGGAGGGTGAAAGGAGGGCAAGGAATAGAGTGAATTGGAGCGATGTGGTATACCGGGGTTGACGTGCTGTCAGTGGATTGAATCGGGGCATGTGATGCGTCTGGGGTAAACCATGGAAAGCTGTGTAGGTATGTATATTTGCGTGTGTGGACGTATGTATATACATGTGTATGGGGGTGGGTTGGGCCATTTCTTTCGTTTGTTTCCTTGCGCTACCTCGCAGACGCGGGAGACAGCGACAAAGCAAAAAAAAAAAAAAAAAAAAAATATATATATATATATATATATATATATATATATATATATATATATATATATATATATATATATATATATATATATATATATATATATATATTCTTTTTCTTTCTTTTAAACTATTCGCCATTTCCCGCGTTAGCGAGGTAGCGCTAAGAACAGAGGACTGGGCCTTTTTTGGAATATCCTCAACTGGCCCCCTCTGTTCCTTCTTTTGAAAAAAAAAAAAAGAAAAAAAAAAAAAAATGAGAGGGGAGGATTTCCAGCCCCCCGCTCCCTCCCCTTTTAGTCGCCTTCTACGACACGCAGGGAATACGTGGGAAGTATTCTTAATCCCCTATCCCCAGGGATAATATATATATATATATATATATATATATATATATATATATATATATATATATATATATATATATATATATATATATATATATATATATATATATATAAATATTTATATATATATATATATATATATATATATATATATATATATATATATATATATATATATATATATATATATATATATATATATATGTGTGTGTGTGTGTGTTTATGTGTATATGTATATATATATGTATATTATCCCTGGGGATAGGGGCGAAAGAATACTTCCCACGTATTCCTCGCGTGTCGTAGAAAGCGACTAGAGGGGACGGGAGCGGGGGGCCAGAAATCCTCCCCTCCTTGTGTTAATTTTCTAAAATGGGAAACAGAAGAAGGAGTCACGCGGGGAGTGCTCATCCTCCTCGAAGGCTCAGAGTGGGGTGCCTAAATGTGTGTGGATGTAACCAAGATGTGAAAAAAGGAGAGATAGGTAGTATGTTTGAGGAAAGGAACCTGGATGTTTTGGCTCTGAGTGAAACGAATCTCAAGGGTAAAGGGGAAGAGTGGTTTGGGAATGTCTGGGGAGTAAAGTCAGGGGTTAGTGAGAGGACAAGAACAAGGAAAGGAGTAGCAATACTCCTGAAACAGGAGTTGTGGGAGTATGTGATAGAATGTAAGAAAGTAAATTCTCGATTAATATGGGTAAAACTGAAAGTTGATTGAGAGAGATGGGTGATTATTGGTGCATATGCACCTGGGCATGGGAAGAAAGAGCATGAGAGGCAAGTGTTTTGGGAGCAGCTGAATGAGTGTGTTAGTGGTTTTGATGCACGAGACCGGGTTATAGTGATGGGTGATTTGAATGCAAAGGTGAGTAATGTGGCAGTTGAGGGAATAATTGGTATACATGGGGTGTTCAGTGTTGTAAATGGAAATGGTGAAGAGCTTGTAGATTTATGTGCTGAAAAAGGACTGATAATTGGGAATACCTGGTTTAAAAAGCGAGATATACATAAGTATGCTTATGTAAGTAGGAGAAATGGCCAGAGAGCGTTATTGGATTACGTGTTAATTGACAGGCGCGCGAAAGAGAGACTTTTGGATGTTAATGTGCTGAGAGGTGCAACTGGAGGGATGTCTGATCATTATCTTGTGGAGGCTAAGGTGAAGATTTGTATGGGTTTTCAGAAAAGAAGAGTGAATGTTGGGGTGAAGAGGGTGGTGAGAGTAAGTGAGCTTGGGAAGGAGACCTGTGTGAGGAAGTACCAGGAGAGACTTAGTACAGAATGGAAAAAGGTGAGAACAATGGAAGTAAGGGGAGTGGGGGAGGAATGGGATGTATTTAGGGAATCAGTGATGGATTGCGCAAAAGATACTTGTGGCATGAGAAGAGTGGGAGGTGGGTTGATTAGAAAGGGTAGTGAGTGGTGGGATGAAGAAGTAAGAGTATTAGTGAAAGAGAAGAGAGAGGCATGTGGACGATTTTTGCAGGGAAAAAATGCAATTGAGTGGGAGATGTATAAAAGAAAGAGACAGGAGGTCAAGAGAAAGGTGCAAGAGGTGAAAAAAAGGGCAAATGAGAGTTGGGGTGAGAGAGTATCATTAAATTTTAGGGAGAATAAAAAGATGTTCTGGAAGGAGGTAAATAAAGTGCGTAAGACAAGGGAGCAAATGGGAACTTCAGTGAAGGGCGCAAATGGGGAGGTGATAACAAGTAGTGGTGATGTGAGAAGGAGATGGAGTGAGTATTTTGAAGGTTTGTTGAATGTGTTTGATGATAGAGTGGCAGATATAGGGTGTTTTGGTCGAGGTGGTGTGCAAAGTGAGAGGTTAGGGAAAATGATTTGGTAAACAGAGAAGAGGTAGTGAAAGCTTTGCGGAAGATGAAAGCCGGCAAGGCAGCAGGTTTGGATGGTATTGCAGTGGAATTTATTAAAAAAGGGGGTGACTGTATTGTTGACTGGTTGGTAAGGTTATTTAATGTATGTATGACTCATGGTGAGGTGCCTGAGGATTGGCGGAATGCGTGCATAGTGCCATTGTACAAAGGCAAAGGGGATAAGAGTGAGTGCTCAAATTACAGAGGTATAAGTTTGTTGAGTATTCCTGGTAAATTATATGGGAGGGTATTGATTGAGAGGGTGAAGGCATGTACAGAGCATCAGATTGGGGAAGAGCAGTGTGGTTTCAGAAGTGGTAGAGGATATGTGGATCAGGTGTTTGCTTTGAAGAATGTATGTGAGAAATAGTTAGAAAAGCAAATGGATTTGTATGTAGCATTTATGGATCTTGAGAAGGCATATGATAGAGTTGATAGAGATGCTCTGTGGAAGGTATTAAGAATATATGGTGTGGGAGGAAAGTTGTTAGAAGCAGTGAAAAGTTTTTATCGAGGATGTAAGGCATGTGTACGTGTAGGAAGAGAGGAAAGTGATTGGTTCTCAGTGAATGTAGGTTTGCGGCAGGGGTGTGTGATGTCTCCATGGTTGTTTGATTTTTTTATGGATGGGGTTGTTAGGGAGGTAAATGCAAGAGTTTTGGAAAGAGGGGCAAGTATGAAGTCTGTTGGGGATGAGAGAGCTTGGGAAGTGAGTCAGTTGTTGTTCGCTGATGATACAGCGCTGGTGGCTGATTCATGTGAGAAACTGCAGAAGCTGGTGACTGAGTTTGGTAAAGTGTGTGGAAGAAGAAAGTTAAGAGTAAATGTGAATAAGAGCAAGGTACAGTAGGGTTGAGGGTCAAGTCAATTGGGAGGTGAGTTTGAATGGAGAAAAACTGGAGGAAGTGAAGTGTTTTAGATATCTGGGAGTGGATCTGGCAGCGGATGGAACCATGGAAGCGGAAGTGGATCATAGGGTGGGGGAGGGGGCGAAAATTCTGGGGGCCTTGAAGAATGTGTGGAAGTCGAGAACATTATCTCGGAAAGCAAAAATAGGTATGTTTGAAGGAATAGTGGTTCCAACAATGTTGTATGGTTGCGAGGCGTGGGCTATGAATAGAGTTGTGCGCAGGAGGATGGATGTGCTGGAAATGAGATGTTTGAGGACAATGTGTGGTGTGAGGTGGTTTGATCGAATGAGTAACGTAAGGGTAAGAGAGATGTGTGGAAATAAAAAGAGCGTGGTTGAGAGAGCAGAAGAGGGTGTTTTGAAGTGGTTTGGGCACATGGAGAGAATGAGTGAGGAAAGATTGACCAAGAGGATATATGTGTCGGAGGTGGAGGGAACGAGGAGAAGAGGGAGGCCAAATTGGAGGTGGAAAGATGGAGTGAAAAAGATTTTGTGTGATCGGGGCCTGAACATGCAGGAGGGTGAAAGGAGGGCAAGGAATAGAGTGAATTGGAGCGATGTGGTATACCGGGATTGACGTGCTGTCAGTGGATTGAATCAAGGCATGTGAAGCGTCTGGGGTAAACCATGGAAAGCTGTGTAGGTATGTATATTTGCGTGTGTGGACGTATGTATATTCATGTGTATGGGGGGGGGGGTTGGGCCATTTCTTTCGTCTGTTTCCTTGCGCTACCTCGCAAACGCGGGAGACAGCGACAAAGTATAATAAATAAAAAAGATATATGAAATATATATATATATATATATGTATATATATATATATATATATATATATATATATATATATATATATATATATATATATATATATATATATATATATATATATATATATGGATTGCGCAAAAGATGCTTGTGGCATGAGAAGAGTGGGAGGTGGGTTGATTAGAAAGGGTAGTGAGTGGTGGGATGAAGAAGTAAGAGTATTAGTGAAAGAGAAGAGAGAGGCATTTGGACGATTTTTGCAGGGAAAAAATGCAATTGAGTGGGAGATGTATAAAAGAAAGAGACAGGAGGTCAAGAGAAAGGTGCAAGAGGTGAAAAAAAGGGCAAATGAGAGTTGGGGTGAGAGAGTATCATTAAATTTTAGGGAGAATAAAAAGATGTTCTGGAAGGAGGTAAATAAAGTGCGTAAGACAAGGGAGCAAATGGGAACTTCAGTGAAGGGCGCAAATGGGGAGGTGATAACAAGTAGTGGTGATGTGAAAAGGAGATGGAGTGAGTATTTTGAAGGTTTGTTGAATGTGTTTGATGATAGAGTGGCAGATATAGGATGTCTTGGTCGAGGTGGTGTGCAAAGTGAGAGGGTTAGGGAAAATGATTTGGTAAACAGAGAAGAGGTAGTGAAAGCTTTGCGGAAGATGAAAGCCGGCAAGGCAGCAGGTTTGGATGGTATTGCAGTGGAATTAATTAAAAAAGGGGGTGACTGTATTGTTGACTGGTTGGTAAGGTTATTTAATGTATGTATGACTCATGGTGAGGTGCCTGAGGATTGGCGGAATGCGTGCATAGTGCCATTGTACAAAGGCAAAGGGGATAAGAGTGAGTGCTCAAATTACAGAGGTATAAGTTTGTTGAGTATTCCTGGTAAATTATATGGGAGGGTATTGATTGAGAGGGTGAAGGCATGTACAGAGCATCAGATTGGGGAAGAGCAGTGTGGTTTCAGAAGTGGTAGAGGATGTGTGGATCAGGTGTTTGCTTTGAAGAATGTATGTGAGAAATACTTAGAAAAGCAAATGGATTTGTATGTAGCATTTATGGATCTGGAGAAGGCATATGATAGAGTTGATAGAGATGCTCTGTGGAAGGTATTAAGAATATATGGTGTGGGAGGAAAGTTGTTAGAAGCAGTGAAAAGTTTTTATCGAGGATGTAAGGCATGTGTACGTGTAGGAAGAGAGGAAAGTGATTGGTTCTCAGTGAATGTAGGTTTGCGGCAGGGGTGTGTGATGTCTCCATGGTTGTTTAATTTGTTTATGGATGGGGTTGTTAGGGAGGTAAATGCAAGAGTTTTGGAAAGAGGGGCAAGTATGAAGTCTGTTGGGGATGAGAGAGCTTGGGAAGTGAGTCAGTTGTTGTTCGCTGATGATACAGCGCTGGTGGCTGATTCATGTGAGAAACTGCAGAAGCTGGTGACTGAGTTTGGTAAAGTGTGTGGAAGAAGAAAGTTAAGAGTGAATGGGAATAAGAGCAAGGTTATTAGGTACAGTAGGGTTGAGGGTCAAGTCAATTGGGAGGTGAGTTTGAATGGAGAAAAACTGGAGGAAGTGAAGTGTTTTAGATATCTGGGAGTGGATCTGGCAGCGGATGGAACCATGGAAGCGGAAGTGGATCATAGGGTGGGGGAGGGGGCGAAAATTCTGGGAGCCTTGAAGAATGTGTGGAAGTCGAGAACATTATCTCGGAAAGCAAAAATGGGTATGTTTGAAGGAATAGTGGTTCCAACAATGTTGTATGGTTGCGAGGCGTGGGCTATGGATAGAGTTGTGCGCAGGAGGATGGATGTGCTGGAAATGAGATGTTTGAGGACAATGTGTGGTGTGAGGTGGTTTGATCGAGTGAGTAACGTAAGGGTAAGAGAGATGTGTGGAAATAAAAAGAGCGTGGTTGAGAGAGCAGAAGAGGGTGTTTTGAAGTGGTTTGGGCACATGGAGAGGATGAGTGAGGAAAGATTGACCAAGAGGATATATGTGTCGGAGGTGGAGGGAACGAGGAGAAGAGGGAGACCAAATTGGAGGTGGAAAGATGGAGTGAAAAAGATTTTGTGTGATCGGGGCCTGAACATGCAGGAGGGTGAAAGGAGGGCAAGGAATAGAGTGAATTGGAGCGATGTGGTATACCGGGGTTGACGTGCTGTCAGTGGATTGAATCAGGGCATGTGAAGCGTCTGGGGTAAACCATGGAAAGCTGTGTAGGTATGTATATTTGCGTGTGTGGACGTATGTATATACATGTGTATGGGGGGGGTTGGGCCATTTATTTCGTCTGTTTCCTTGCGCTACCTCGCAAATGCGGGAGACTGCGACAAAGTATAATAAAAAAATAAAAAAATAATATATATATATATATATATATATATATATATATATATATATATATATATATATATATATATATATATATATATATATATATATATATATATATATATATATACGGATATGAGATGTATGAGGACAATATGTGGTGTGAGGTGGTTTGATCGAGTAAGTCAAGAGAGGGTAAGAGGGATGTGTGGTAATAAAAAGAGTGTGGTTGAGAGAGCAGAGGAGGGTGTATTGAAATGGTTTGGTCAGATGGAGAGAAGGAGTGAGAAAAGATTGACAAACACAATATATAAGTCAGAGGTGGAGGGAACGAGGAGAAGTGGGAGACCAGATTGGAGGTGGAAGGATGGAGTGACAAAGATTTTGAGCGATCGGGACCTGAACATACAGGAGGGTGAAAGGCGTGAAAGGAACGGATTGAACTTGAACGATGTGGTGGGTGATTCGGGTGAGAAACTGCAGAGGTTGGTGACTGAGTTTGGAGAAGTGCATGAAAGAAGAAAGTTGAGAGTAAATGTGAATAAGAGCAAGGTTTTTAGGTTCAATAGGGTTGAGGGACAAGCTATATATATATATACATATATATATATATATATATATATATATATATATATATATATATATATATATATATATATATATATATATATACGGATGAGAGGGCTCCCTCCCGCTCCCTCCCCTTTTAGTCGCCTTCCACGACACGCAGGGAATACGTGGGAAGTATTCTTTCTCCCCTATCGCCAGTATTTGTTCTAAAACCATACTCCAACATAAAATCATATTAGTAGTTTACATTGCAGCAGTTTTAGATATTGAAAATAACTTGGAAAAATATATACTTGGATGTCCTCCTACCCTCAATTATCACACTTTTATCTGCAGTGCTTTTGAAGCAGGAGTTGTGGGAGTATATGATAGAGTTTAAGAAAGTGAATTCTAGATTGATGTGGGTAAAACTAAAAGCGGATGGAGAGAGATGGGTGGTTATTGGTGCCTATGCACCTGATTTTGAGAAGAAAGATCTTGAGAGGCAAGTGTTTTGGAGTAGTTGGGTGAGTGTATTTAGCAGCTTTGATACACGTGACCGGGTTACAGTGATGGGTGATTTATATATGAAGGTGAGGAATGTGGCAGTTGAGAGTATAATTAGTGTATATGGGGTGTTCAGTGTTGTAAATGGAAATGGTGAAGACCCTGTGTATTTGTGTGCTGTAAAAAGAATTGTGATCGGGAATACCTGGTTTAAAAAGAGAGATATACATAAGTACACGTATGTGAGTAGGAGAGATGGTCAAAGGGCATTATTGGATTACGTGTTAATTAAGAGGAGTGTAAAAGAGAGACTTTTGGATGTTAATATGCTGAGAGCGGCAGCTGAGGGATGTCTGATTACTATCTTGCGGAGGCGAAGATGAAGATTTGTAGAAGCTTTCGGAAAAGAAGAAAGAATGTTGGGAAGAAGAGAGTGGTGAGAGTAAGTGAGCTTGGAAAGGAGACTTTTGTGAGGACGTACCAGGAGAGATTGAGTGTAGAATGGCAAAAGGTGAGAGCCAGTGACGTGAGGGGAGTGTGTGAGGATTGGACTGTATTTAGGGAAGCAGTAATGGCTTGCGCAAAAGATACATGTGGCATGAGAAAGGTGTGATGTGAGCAGATTAGAAAGGGTAGTGAGTGATGGGATGAAGAAGTAAGATTGTTAGTGAAAGAGAAGCGAGAGGCGTTTGGACGATATTTGTTGGTAGGTAGTGTAAATGACTGGGAGATGTTTAAAAGAAAGCGGCAAGTGGTCAAGAGAAAGGTGCAAGAGTTGAAAAAGAGGGTAAATGAGAGTTGAGGTGAAAGAGTATCATCAGAATTTAGGGGTAATGAAAAGATGTTTTGGAAGGAGGTAAATATAGTGCGTAAGACAAGAGAACAAATGGGAGCATCGGTGAACGGAGCAAGTGGGGAAGTGATAACAGATGGTTATGAAGTGAGGAGATGGAGTGAGTATATTGAAGGTTGTTGAATGTGTTCGATGATAGAGTGGCAGATACAGGGTGTTTTGGTCCGGGTGATGTACGAAGTGAGAGGGTCAGGGAGAATGATTTGGTGAAGAGAGAAGAGGTAATGAAAGCTTTGCGGAAGATGAAATCCGTCAAGGCGGCGGGTTTGGATGGTATTGCAGTGAAATTTATTAAGAAAGTGGGTGACTGTGATGTTGATTGGTTAGTGAGGATATAAAGTGAATGTATGGACCATGGTGAAGTGACTGAGGTTTGGCGGAATGCATGCATAGTGCCAATGTAGAAGGGCAAAGGGGATAAAGATGAGTGCTCAAGTTACAGAAGTATAAGTTTGTTGAGTATTCCTGGGAAATTGTATGGGAGAGTATTGACTGAGAGGGTGAAGGCATGCACAGAATATCAGATTGGGGAAGAGCAGTGTGGTTTCAGAAGTGGTAGAGGATGTGTGATCAGGTGTTTGCTTTGAAGAATGTAAGTGAGAAATACTTAGAAAAGCAAATGTATTTATATGTAGCATTTATGGATCTGGAGAAGGCATATGATAGAGTTGATAGAGATGCTTTATGGAAGGTTTTAAGAGTATATGGTGAGGGAGGTAAGTTGCTGGAAGCAGTGAAACGTTTTTACCAAGGATGTAATGCATGTATACGAGGAGGAAGAGAGGAAAGTGATTGGTTCCCAGTGAATGTCGCCTTGCGGCGGGGGTGTGCGATGTCCCCATAGTTGTTTAATTTGTTTATGGATGGTTAGGGAGGGTGGTTAGGGAGGTGAATGCAAGAGTTTTGGAGGGAGGAGCAAGTATGCAGGTTGTTGTGGATGAGAGGCCCTGGAAAGTGAGTCAGTTGTTGTTTGCGGATACGGCTCTAGTGGCTGATTCGTTTGAGAAACTGCAGAGGTTGGTGACTGAGTTTGGTAAAGTGTGTGAAAGGAGAAAATTGAGAGAAAATGTGAATAAGAGCAAGGTTATTAAGTTCAGTAGGGTTGAGGGACAATTTAATTGGGATGAAAGTTTGAATGGAGAAAAATTGGAGGAAATGAAGTGTTTTAGATATCTGGGAGTGGATCTGGCAGCGGATGGAATCATGGAAGCGGAAGTGAGTCTCAGGGTTGGGGAGGGGGCGAAAATTCTGGGAGCGATGAAGAATGTGTGGAGGGAGAGAACGTTATCTCGGAGGGCAAAAATAGATATATTTGAAGGAATAGTAGTTCCGCTAAATCTTCTATAGTTGCGAGGCATGGGCTATAGATAGGGTTGTACGGAGGAGGGTGGATGTGTTGGAAATGAAATGTTTGAGGACAATATGTGGTGTGAGGTGGTTTGATCGAGTAAGTAATATAAGGGTGAGAGAGATGTGGGGTAATAAAGAGAGTATGGTTAAGAGAACAGAAAAGGGTGTGTTAAAACGGTTTAGACATATTAAGAGAATAAGTGAAGAAAGATTGACAAAGAGGGTATATGTGTCAGAGGTGGAGGAAAGAAGGAGAAGCGAGAGACCAAATTGGAGGTTGAAGGATAGAGTGAAAAAGATTTTGAGCTAGGGTGAATATACCGGAGGGTGAAAGGCGTGCGAGGAATAGAGAGAATTGGAGCGATGTGGTATACCGGGGTCGACGTGCTGTCAATGGACTGAACCAGGGCATGGGAAGCGTCTGGGATAAACCATGGAAAGTTTTGTGGAAAGTGAGCTGTGGTATCAGTGCATTGCACATGACAGCTGAAAAAGAACAAATGGGGCCTTTCTGCCTTTATTCCTAGTGCTACCTCGCTGAAGCAGTGGATAGCGATACTGTTTTTTGTACGGGGGGTAGCGACAGGAATGGAGAACGGCAAGCAAGTATAAATATGTGCATGCGTAGGTATGTAATGCCTGTGTATGTATATGTATATGTTGATATATATATATATATATATATATATATATATATATATATATATATATATATATATATATATATATATATATATATATATATATATATATATATCCCTGGGGATAGGGGAGAAAGAATACTTCCCACGTATTACCTGCGTGTCGTAGAAGGCGACTAAAAGGGGAGGGAGCGGGTGGCTGGAAATCCTCCCCTCTCGTTTTTTTTATTTTCTTTCATTTTCCAAAAGAAGGAACTGAGAAGGGGGCCAGGTGAGGATATTCCATCAAAGGCCCAGTCCTCTGTTCTTAACGCTACCTCGCTAATGCGGGAAATGGCGAATAGTATGAAAGAAAAAAGAAATATATATATATATATATATATATATATATATATATATATATATATATATATATATATATATATATATATATATATTTATATATTTTTTTTTTATACTTTGTCGCTGTCTCCCGCGTTTGCGAGGTAGCGCAAGTAAACAGACGAAAGAAATGGCCCAACCCCCCCCCATACACATGTATATACATACGTCCACACACGCAAATATACATACCTACACAGCTTTCCATGGTTTACCCCAGACGCTTCACATGCCTTGATTCAATCCACTGACAGCACGTAAGCCCCGGTATACCACATCGCTCCAATTCACTCTATTCCTTGCCCTCCTTTCACCCTCCTGCATGTTCAGGCCCCGATCACACAAAATCTTTTTCACTCCATCTTTCCACCTCCAATTTGGTCTCCCTCTTCTCCTTGTTCCCTCCACCTCCGACACATATATCCTCTTGGTCAATCTTTCCTCACTCATCCTCTCCATGTGCCCAAACCACTTCAAAACACCCTCTTCTGCTCTCTCAACCACGCTCTTTTTATTTCCACACATCTCTCTTACCCCCACGTTACTCACTCGATCAAACCACCTCACACCACACATTGTCCTCAAACATCTCATTTTCAGCACATCCATCCTCCTGCACACAACTCTATCCATAGCCCACGCCTCGCAACCATACAACATTGTTGGAACCACTATTCCTTCAAACATACCCATTTTTGCTTTCCGAGATAATGTTCTCGTCTTCCACACATTCTTCAAGGCCCCCAGAATTTTCGCCCCCTCCCCCACCCTATGATCCACTTCCGCTTCCATGGTTCCATCCGCTGCCAGATCCACTCCCAGATATCTAAAACACTTCACTTCCTCCAGTTTTTCTCCATTCAAACTCACCTCCCAATTGACTTGACCCTCAACCCTACTGTACCTAATAACCTTGCTCTTATTCACATTTACTCTTAACTTTCTTCTTCCACACACTTTACCAAACTCAGTCACCAGCTTCTGCAGTTTCACACATGAATCAGCCACCAGCGCTGTGTCATCAGCGAACAACAACTGACTCACTTCCCAAGCTCTCTCATCCCCAACAGACTTCATACTTGCCCCTCTTTCCAAAACTCTTGCATTTACCTCCCTAACAACCCCATCCATAAACAAATTAAACAACCATGGAGACATCACACACCCCTGCCGCAAACCTACATTCACTGAGAACCAATCACTTTCCTCTCTTCCTACACGTACACATGCCTTACATCCTCGATAAAAACTTTTCACTGCTTCTAACAACTTTCCTCCCACACCATATATTCTTAATACCTTCCACAGAGCATCTCTATCAACTCTATCATATACCTTCTCCAGATCCATAAAAGCTACATACAAATCCATTTGCTTTTCTAAGTATTTCTCACATACATTCTTCAAAGCACACACCTGATCCACACATCCTCTACCACTTCTGAAACCACACTGCTCTTCCCCAATCTGATGCTCTGTACATGCCTTCACCCTCTCAATCAATACCCTCCCATATAATTTACCAGGAATACTCAACAAACTTATACCTCTGTAATTTGAGCACTCACTCTTATCCCCTTTGCCTTTGTACAATGGCACTATGCACGCATTCCGCCAATCCTCAGGCACCTCACCATGAGTCATACATACATTAAATAACCTTACCAACCAGTCAACAATACAGTCACCCCCTTTTTTAATAAATTCCACTGCAATACCATCCAAACCTGCTGCCTTGCCGGCTTTCATCTTCCGCAAAGCTTTCACTACCTCTTCTCTGTTTACCAAATCATTTTCCCTAACCCTCTCACTTTGCACACCACCTCGACCAAAACACCCTATATCTGCCACTTTATCATCAAACACATTCAACAAACCTTCGAAATACTCACTCCATCTCCTTCTCACATCACCACTACTTGTTATCACCTCCCCATTTGCGCCCTTCACTGAAGTTCCCATTTGCTCCCTTGTCTTACGCACTTTATTTACCTCCTTCCAGAACATCTTTTTATTCTCCCTAAAATTTAATGATACTCTCTCACCCCAACTCTCATTTGCCCTTTTTTTCACCTCTTGCACCTTTCTCTTGACCTCCTGTCTCTTTCTTTTATACATCTCCCACTCAATTGCATTTTTTCCCTGCAAAAATCGTCCAAATGCCTCTCTCTTCTCTTTCACTAATACTCTTACTTCTTCATCCCACCACTCACTACCCTTTCTAATCAACCCACCTCCCACTCTTCTCATGCCACAAGCATCTTTTGCGCAATCCATCACTGATTCCCTAAATACATCCCATTCCTCCCCCACTCCCCTTACTTCCATTGTTCTCACCTTTTTCCATTCTGTACTCAGTCTCTCCTGGTACTTCCTCACACAGGTCTCCTTCTCAAGCTCACTTACTCTCACCACCCTCTTCACCCCAACATTCACTCTTCTTTTCTGAAAACCCATACAAATCTTCACCTTAGCCTCCACAAGATAATGATCAGACATCCCTCCAGTTGCACCTCTCAGCACACTAACATCCAAAATATATGTATCCCTGGGGATAGGGGAGAAAGAATACTTCCCATGTATTCCCTGCGTGTCGTAAAAGGCGACTAAAAGGGAAGGGAGCGGGGGGCTGGAAATCCTCCCCTCTCATTTTTGATTTTCCAAAGGAAGGAACAGAGACGGGGGCCAAGTGAGGATTTCCCTCAAAGGCTCAGTCCTCTGTTCCTAAAGCTACCTCGCTACCGCGGGAAATGGCGAATAGTATGAAAAAAAAAAATATGTATATGTGTATGTGTGTGTGTGTGTGTGTGTGTGTGTGTTTATGTGTGTGTGTGTGTGTGTGTGTGTGTGTGTGTGTGTGTGTGTGTATGTGTGTGTGTGTGTGTGTGTGTGTGTGTGTGTGTGTGTGTGTAAATGTGCATATATGGACGTTTATGCACATATATGTGTTTATGAGTGGATGTGCAATTCTTCGTCTGTTTCCAGGCGCTACTTTGCCGACGCGGGAAACAGCGATTATGTACAATGATTGTAGATATATATATATATATATATATATATATATATATATATATATATATATATATATATATATATATATATATATATATATATTTATTTATATTTATATTTATATTTATTTGCTTTGTCGCTGTCTCCCGCGTTTGCGAGGTAGCGCAAGGAAACAGACGAAAGAAATGGCCCAGCCCACCCCCATACACATATACATACCTATTCATCTCAATATATATATATATATATATATATATATATATATATATATATATATATATATATATATATATATATATATATATATATATATATATATATTGTTGTTCGCTGATGATACAGCGCTGGTGGCTGATTCATGTGAGAAACTGCAGAAGCTGGTGACTGAGTTTGGTAAAGTGTGTGGAAGAAGAAAGTTGAGAGTAAATGTGAATAAGAGCAAGGTTATTAGGTACAGTAGGGGTGAGGGTCAAGTCAATTGGGAGGTGAGTTTGAATGGAGAAAAACTGGAGGAAGTGAAGTGTTTTAGATATCTGGGAGTGGATCTGTCAGCGGATGGAACCATGGAAGCGGAAGTGGATCATAGGGTGGGGGAGGGGGCGAAAATTTTGGGAGCCTTGAAAAATGTGTGGAAGTCGAGAACATTATCTCGGAAAGCAAAAATGGGTATGTTTGAGGGAATAGTGGTTCCAACAATGCTGTATGGTTGCGAGGCGTGGGCTATGGATAGAGATGTGCGCAGGAGGATGGATGTGCTGGAAATGAGATGTTTGAGGACAATGTGTGGTGTGAGGTGGTTTGATCGAGTAAGTAACGTAAGGGTAAGAGAGATGTGTGGAAATAAAAAGAGCGTGGTTGAGAGAGCAGAAGAGGGTGTTTTGAAATGGTTTGGGCACATGGAGAGAATGAGTGAGGAGAGATTGACCAAGAGGATATATGTGTCGGAGGTGGAGGGAACGAGGAGAAGAGGGAGACCAAATTGGAGGTGGAAAGATGGAGTGAAAAAGATTTTGTGTGATCGGGGCCTGAACATGCAGGAGGGTGAAAGGAGGGCAAGAAATAGAGTGAATTGGAGTCATGTGGTATACAGGGGTTGACGTGCTGTCAGTGGATTGAAGCAAGGCATGTGAAGCGTCTGGGGTAAACCATGGAAAGCTGTGTAGGTATGTATATTTGCGTGTGTGGACGTGTGTATGTACATGTGTATGGGGGGGGGGGTTGGGCCATTTCTTTCGTCTGTTTCCTTGCGCTACCTCGCAAACGCGGGAGACAGCGACAAAGTATAAAAAAAAAAAAAAAAAAAATATATATATATATATATATATATCTTTTCTTTCTTTTAAACTATTCGCCATTTCCCGCATTACCGAGGTAGCGTTTAAGAACAGAGGACTGGGCCTTTGTGGAATATCCTCACCTGGCCCCCCTCTGTTCCTTCTTTTGGAAAATTAAAAAAAAAAACGAGAGGGGAGGATTTCCAGCCTCCCGCTCCCTCCCCTTTTAGTCGCCTTCTACGACACGCAGGGAATACGTGGGAAGTATTCTTAATCCCCTATCCTCAGGGATAATATATATATATATATATATATATATATATATATATATATATATATATATATATATATATATATATATATATATACGTATATATATATATATATTTTTTTTTTTTTTTTGCTTTGTCGCTGTCTCCCGCGTTTGCGAGGTAGCGCAAGGAAACAGACGAAAGAAATGGCCCAACCCACCCCCATACACATGTATATACATACGTCCACACACAAAAATATACATACCTACACAGCTTTCCATGGTTTACCCCAGACGCTTCACATGCCTTGATTCAATCCACTGACAGCACGTCAACCCCGGTATACCACATCGCTCCAATTCACTCTATTCCTTGCCCTCCTTTCACCCTCCTGCATGTTCAGGCCCCGATCACACAAAATCTTTTTCACTCCATCTTTCCACCTCCAATTTGGTCTCCCTCTTCTCCTCGTTCCCTCCACCTCCGACACATATATCCTCTTGGTCAATCTTTCCTCACTCATTCTCTCCATGTGCCCAAACCATTTCAAAACACCCTCTTCTGCTCTCTCAACCACGCTCTTTTTATTTCCACACATCTCTCTTACCCTTACGTTACTTACTCGATCAAACCACCTCACACCACACATTGTCCTCAAACATCTCATTTCCAGCACATCCATCCTCCTGCGCACAACTCTATCCATAGCCCACGCCTCGCAACCATACAACATTGTTGGAACCACTATTCCTTCAAACATACCCATTTTTGCTTTCCGAGATAATGTTCTCGACTTCCACACATTCTTCAAGGCCCCCAGAATTTTCGCCCCCTCCCCCACCCTATGATCCACTTCCGCTTCCATGGTTCCATCCGCTGCCAGATCCACTCCCAGATATCTAAAACACTTCACTTCCTCCAGTTTTTCTCCATTCAAACTCACCTCCCAATTGACTTGGCCCTCAACCATACTGTACCTAATAACCTTGCTCTTATTCACATTTACTCTTAACTTTCTTCTTTCACACACTTTACCAAACTCAGTCACCAGCTTCTGCAGTTTCTCACATGAATCAGCCACCAGCGCTGTATCATCAGCGAACAACAACTGACTCACTTCCCAAACTCTCTCATCCCCAACAGACTTCATACTTGCCCCTCTCTCCAAAACTCTTGCATTCACCTCCCTAACAACCCCATCCATAAACAAATTAAACAACCATGGAGACATCACACACCCCTTCCGCAAACATACATTCACTGAGAACCAATCACTTTCCTCTCTTCCTACACGTACACATGCCTTACATCTTCGATAAAAACTTTTCACTGCTTCTAACAACTTGCCTCCCACACCATATATTCTTAATACCTTCCACAGAGCATCTCTATCAACTCTATCATATGCCTTCTCCAGATCCATAAATGCTACATACAAATCCATTTGCTTTTCTAAGTATTTCTCACATACATTCTTCAAAGCAGACACCTGATCCACACATCCTCTACCACTTCTGAAACCACACTGCTCTTCCCCAATCTGATGCTCTGTTCATGCCTTCACCCTCTCAATCAATATATATATATATATATATATATATATATATATATATATATATATATATATATATATATATATATATATATATATATATATATATATATATATATATATATATATATTTATGTATATATATATATATATATATATATATATATATATATATATATATATATATATATATTTTCTTTTTTTTTGCTTTGTCGCTGTCTCCCGCGTTTGCGAGGTAGCGCAAGGAAACAGACGAAAGAAATGGCCCAACCCACCCCCATACACATGTATATACATACGTCCACACACACAAATATACATACCTACACAGCTTTCCATGGTTTACCCCAGACGCTTCACATGCCCCGATTCAATCCACTGACGTGCTGTCAGTGGATTGAATCGGGGCATGTGAAGCGTCTGGGGTAAACCATGGAAAGCTGTGTAGGTATGTATATTTGTGTGTGTGGACGTATGTATATACATGTGTATGGGGGTGGGTTGGGCCATTTCTTTCGTCTGTTTCCTTGCGCTACCTCGCAAACGCGGGAGACAGCGACAAAGCAAAAAAAAAGAAAATATATATATATATATATATATATATATATATATATATATATATATATATATATATATATATATATATATATATATATATATATATATATATCCCTGGGGATAGGGGAGAAAGAATACTTCCCACGTATTCCCTGCGTGTTGTAGAAGGCGACTAAAAGGGGAGGGAGCGGGGGGCTGGAAATCCTCCCCTCTCACTTTTTTTTTTTTTTTTTTTTTTTTTTTTCCAAAAGAGGGAACAGAGAAGGGGCCCAGGTGAGGATATTCCCTCAAGGGCCTAGTCCTCTGTTCTCAACGCTACCTCGCTAATGCGGGAAATGGCGAATAGTATGAAAGAAAGAAAAAAGAATATATATATATATATACTTTTTTTTTTTCATACTATTCGCCATTTCCCGCGATAGCGAGGTAGCGTTAAGAACAGAGGACTGGGCCTTTGAGGGAAATCCTCACCTGGCCCTCTTCTCTGTTCCTTCTTTTGGAAAAATTAAAAAAAAAAAAAAAAAAAACGAGAGGGGAGGATTTCCAGCCCCCCGCTCCCAATATATATACATAAATATATATATATATATATATATATATATATATATATATATATATATATATATATATATATATATATATATATATACACACACAGACATATACATATATACACTGTACATAATTCATACTGTCTGCCTATATTTATTCCCATCGCCACCTCGCCACACATGGAATAATATCCCCCTCCCCCTCATGTGTGCGAGGTAGCGCCAGGAAAAGACAACAATGGCCCCATTGTAATAATGCCCGAAACCACAGCTCCCTTTCCACATCCAGGCCCCACACAACTTTCCATGGTTTACCCCAGACGCTTCACATACCCTGATTCAATCCACTGACAGCACGTCAACCCCGGTATACCACATCGATCCAATTCACTCTATTCCTTGCCCTCCTTTCACCCTCCTGCATGTTCAGGCCCCGATCACTCAAAATCTTTTTCACTCCATCTTTCCACCTCCAATTTGGTCTCCCACTTCTCCTCGTTCCCTTAACCTCCGACACATATCCTCTTGGTCAATCTTTCCTCACTCATCCTCTCCATGTGCCCAAACCATTTCAAAACACCCTCTTCTGCTCTCTCAACCACGCTCTTTTTATTTCCACACATCTCTCTTACCCTTACATTACTTACTCGATCAAACCACCTCACACCACATATTGTCCTCAAACATCTCATTTCCAGCACATCCACCCTCCTGCGCACAACTCTATCCATAGCCCACGCCTCGCAACCATACAACATTGTTGGAACCACTATTCCTTCAAACATACCCATTTTTGCTTCCCGAGATAATGTTCTCGACTTCCAAACATTCTTCAAGGCTCCCAGGATTTTTGCCCCCTCCCCCACCCTATGATTCACTTCGGCTTCCATGGTTCCATCCGCTGCCAGATCCACTCCCAGATATCTAAAACACTTTACTTCCTCCAGTTTTTCTCCATTCAAACTTACCTCCCAATTGACTTGACCCTCAACCCTACTGTACCTAATAACCTTGCTCTTATTCACATTTACTCTTAACTTTTTTCTTTCACACACTTTACCAAACTCAGTCACCAGCTTCTGCAGTTTCTCACATGAATCAGCCACCAGCGCTGTATCATCAGCGAACAACAACTGACTCACTTCCCAAGCTCTCTCATCCCCAACAGACTTCATACTTGCCCCTCTTTCCAAAACTCTTGCATTCACCTCCCTAACAACCCCATCCATAAACAAATGAAACAACCATGAAGACATCGCACACCCGTGCCGCAAACCTACATTCACTGAGAACCAATCACTTTCCTCTCTTCCTACACGTACACATGCCTTACATCCTCGATAAAAACTTTTCACTGCTTCTAACAATTTGCCTCCCACACCATATATTCATAGTACCTTCCACAGAGCATCTCTATCAACTCTATCATATGCCTTCTCCAGATCCATAAATTCTACATACAAATCCATTTGCTTTTCTAAGTATTTCTCACATACATTCTTCAAAGCAAACACCTGATCCACACATCCTCTACCACTTCTGAAACCACACTGCTCTTCCCCAATCTGATGCTCTGTACATGCTTTCACCCTCTCAATCAATACCCTCCCATATAATTTACCGTATATATATATATATATATATATATATATATATATATATATATATATATATATATATATATATATATATATGTATGTAACCAAGAGGAAAATGAAACACGATAAAGTTCCCATGTGCAACTTCATGTAATGATCACATCGTCAGGGGAGATAACAAGAATAAGATAGAAGACGTAGAACAGTTAGTTGATATAAAAGGAAAAGACGTTACTAAGATGAAATTGGTGAACAAGCTCTTCTAGATGGTGATGTTCGGGTCTGGCATCGTGCCTGTCATTAAATGTTTCGGTATGCACGTATTTGATGTTCTGTGTTTGACTAACAAACGAAAATTACAAACATTTCTCTCTTTACTTAACAATTTAGTACCTTCTGCCAACTTTGCTGTGGAAGTGGAAAATAATTGTACCTTACCATTTTCAGATTGCATGATCCATAGAGATAGACACATGTTGAAGTTTAGCATATACAGAAAACCCACCAATGTTGGTTCATATGTTCATTATTACTCAGCTTAACATGACAGTGTTTAATTATCATCATTCCAGTTGGTGTTCCGTAGGGTATTACGTATTTTCAGTCTAGAGTTTATTGATGATGAGTTTGAGAAGATATATTCAATCTGATCCAAGAAATTATCTTACAGAGTTAAACCCAAACTTTCCCTTGATACAAAGAATCTTTTAGCTCTTCCTTTTATTGATAGTTTACATTACTTACCAGGTTACTTAAATCCTTTAATGTTAATATAGCTAAATAGGTAGATTAGATAGACAGATAGATGGATAGATAGATGGGTATATCATACCTGTTCGTCTGACCTCACAATGTTACCGTAACTGCCTGTAATGTTTAGCATTAATGTTCATTTTGTTATAACTTGCAGGTCCTGGTGTTCAGCACAGGTACGTGATATGTGCCTCAAAGATTCCCTGCATGACAAGTTGCCAGACGCACGAAGTAAACAATCTGTCTTCACAAGAAACGCCCAACATTCAGCAGTCCTTCAATCAACCACAACAGACAAGAAGCATTGGTGGAATTGACTATAATGGTTAAGCAACAGCAGCTCCAGAAGTATTTGAAGATTATATAGCAACAGTAACAACAGGGGCAACAGAACAGTACTGATGATAACAATAAATGAACAGTGCTTTGAGAGATTTCAACAACAAATTCAAAGCAGTCAGAGGAAAACATTTTCTTGTTACTGATATGAACCAATGTTAATGTTTAGTACAGTCAAAGTGTTTATGGATATTACTGAAATTTAGTTACGACTGGCATTTGTTTGCGATGCGGATTGTCGTTATGTCATGACACCGAGGCATATTTCAGGATTCATCATCTTTCTCCATTACTTATAATCTCACCACTTGGCAACTTGAATTAACTCAGTTGATGAGCCTTTATTAGTATCTATATCGGCAGCCAGTGCCAAACTGGATATTTATCAAAAGTACTGATACATACATCCAGAGGAAAGTTGGTGATGGAAATACTTATCTTTGACTCTAAAAGGTGATTGTAGGATATATGTACTGATCGTTGGTTTGGAATTAACCGCTCAAATACGTGTTGATATTTGTCAATATTGGCCTATAGCCGGACACAAGAAGCGGACTTACGGCATAAGAAATCAAAAATAGATCATGCAGAGACGCTACTTAATGTGTCACTGTGAGAGGAAGTACAACTGATGATAAGCTGGAGAGAAAACTGTACACCAAGGGATCTGGTAACCCGCTACGTTGGGATTGTGGATGTGGTGCTTCGCGGTGGAAGTGAAAAGGTAATGGAAGCACTGGACCTCAACTGACCACACTAGGAGGGCATGTGTCAGAGCAGAAGCCGCAACCCTCACCACCACGCATGAGTGGTCATCAGGTCATCTTACGACAGCTGACCCAGAGTAGCATACTACAGACTGATCTTATTCAGATTATCCCAAATCAGCTGGGATCATTCACTTTGCCTCTTGTGTTCCATCACCAAATAACAAGCTGTTAGAGGGGTTCCAGTTGTTGGTAAGATTGCATTATGGAGGCTACACCAGTGTCATGTTCACCATCCAACGAAATATATATACAGGATTCAAACATGGGAGTAGACACGCTTATGTACACTGGTGAGAAACCTTTCAGTTGTTCACAGTGCCAGAAAATCTTTACCAAACGTTATGAACTTAAAAGTCACATGAGAGTTCATAACACAGAGAAGCCATATGAATGTTCATATTGCCAAAAGACCTTCTCTCAGAGGAGTAGGTTAGTGCGGCACATGGTTGTTCATACAGGAGAGAAGCCATATGAATGTTCACGTTGCCAAAAGACATTCTCTTGGAGAAGTGAGTTAGTGCGGCACTTGGCTATTCATACAGGAGAAAAGCCACATGAATGTCCACATTGCCAAAAGGCCTTTTCTCAGAGAGGTAATTTAGTGAAGCACATGGCTATTCATACTGGAGAGAAGCCATTTGAATGTGGACAATGCCAAAAGACCTTCTCCCAGCGGGTTTCTTTAGTGCGGCACATGGCTGCTCACACAGGAGAGAAGCCCTATAAATGTTCACATTGCCAAAAGACTTTCTCCCATCGGGGTAACTTAGTGCAGCACATGGCTATTCATACAGGAGAGAAGCCATATAAATGTGCACATTGCCAAAAGACCTTCTCTCAGAGGGGTAATTTAGCACGGCACATAGCAATTCATACAGGAGAGAAACCGTATGAATGTACACATTGCAAAAAGACCTTCACCCAGAGGATTCATTTAGTGAAGCACATGGCTGTTCATGCAGGAGAGAAGCCATATGAATATTCACGTCCTCAGATGACTACTGAAGATAGCGGTATCATGCAGCACGTCATTTTCTGCCACGATGAAGATCAGTGTAACAAGATGCCTTGCCAGCAGACATCTGAGGACCAGTTAAAGTCACTCTTGAAAGTGGAGAGATCTTGTAGTGCTGATGGGGTGAAGCGTGAGGTTGACGATGATGAAGATTCCATAGTCTGCAAGACGGATAATTTTTCTGAAATCATCAGACTAAAACCTCATATGAACGATATTGATATTATCAAGGAAGAATTTTAAGCTATATTATGTTACTCTTCGTGAAGAAGATGAATGAAATACTTCCTTACATTTACTAGTATGGGTATGGTCATAGCATAGCATTGGCCATATGTGTCCTAAATGTCAGAAGTAGCGCATCCAACAGATGATAAACGTGGCTGAGGATCGTGTCGACGTGACGCATCCGACAGATGACAGACGTCGCTGCGGATCGTATCAACGTGACGCATCCGACAGATGGTAAACGTGGCTGAGGATCGTGTCAACTTGACGCATCCAACAGATGATAGACGTAGCTGAGGATCGTGTCGACGTGACGCATCCGACAGATGATAGACGTCGCTGCGGATCGTATCAACGTGACGCATCCGACAGATGGTAAACGTGGCTGAGGATCGTGTCAACTTGACGCATCCAACAGATGATAGACGTGGCTGAGGATCGTGTCGACGTGACGCATCCGACAGATGATAAACGTGGCTGAGGATCGTATCAACGTGACGCATCCGACAGATGATAAACGTGGCTGAGGATCGTATCAACTTGACGTATCCAACAGATGATAAACGTGGAAAGGATCGTATCAACGTGACGCATCCGACAGATGATAAACGTGGCTGAGGATCGTGTTGATGTGACGCATCCAACATTTTTTCAATGTTATGTGAGACGGCACGGGCAGCTGAGGCCCTAATCAAGGCCATCAACTGACTGCTATATTTCTTTCTAGTGTCTCCCCTGATTATGTGATTATTACACGATAGTGCACTTCGGAACTTATCGTGTTTCATTTCTCGGTGGACTCATAGGAATAGAATGTGTTTGCAGTTTTGATGCACGAGACCGGGTATAGTGATGGGTGATTTGAATGCAAAGGTGAGTAATGTGGCAATTGAGGGAATGATTGGTGTACATGGGGTGTTCAGTGTTGTAAATGGAAATGGTGAAGAGCTTGTAGATTTGTGTGCTGAAAAAGGATTGGTGATTGGGAATACCTGGTTTAAAAAGAGAAATATACATAAGTATACGTATGTAAGCAGGAGAGATGGCCAGAGAGAGTTATTGGATTACGTGTTAATTGATAGGCGCGTAAAAGAGAGACTTTTGGATGTTAATGTGCTGAGAGGTGCAACTGGAGGGGTCTGATCATTATCTTGTGGAGGCGAATGTGAAGATTTGTAGAGGTTTTCAGAAAAGAAGAGAAAATGTTGGGGTGAATAGAGAGGTGAGAGTAATTGAGCTTGGGAAGGAGACTTGTGTGAGGAAGTACCAGGAGAGACTGAGTGCAGAATGGAGAAAGGTGAGAACAAAGGACGTAAGGGGAGTGGGGAGGAATGGGATGTATTTAGGGAAGCAGTGATGGTTTGCGTAAAAGAAGCTTGTGGCATGAGAAGCGTGGGAGGTGGGTAGATTAGAAAGGGTAGTGAGTGGTGGGATGAAGAAGTAAGCTTATTAGTGAAAGAGAAGAGAGAGGCATTTGGACAATTTTTGCAGGGAAATAGTGCAAATGACTGGGTTATGTATAAAAGAGAGAGGCAAGAAATCAAAAGAAAGGTGCAATAGGTGAAAAAGAGGGCAAACGAGAGTTAGGGTGAGAGAGTATCATTGAATTTTACGGAGAATATAAAGATGTTTTAGAAGGATGTAAAACAAGAGAACAAGTGGGAACATCGGTGAAGGGGGCTAATGGGGAGGTAATAACAGGTAGTGGTGATGTGAGAAGGAGATGGAGTGAGTATTTTGAAGGTTTGTTGAATGTGTTAGATGATAGAGTGGCAGATATAGGGTGTTTTGGTCGAGGTGGTGAACGAAGTGAGAGGGTCAGGGAAAATAATTTGGTAAACAGAGAAGAGGTAGTGAAAGCTTTGCGGAAGATGAAAGCCGTCAAGGCGGTGGGTTTGGATGGTATTGCAGTGGAATTTATTAGAAAAGGGGGTGACTGGTTGGTGAGGATATTCAATGTATGTATGGCTTATGGTGAAGTGCTTGAGGATTGGCAGAATGCATGCATAGTGCCATTGTACAAAGGGAAAGGGGATAAAGGTGAGTGTTCGAATTACATAGGCATAAGTATGTTGAATATTCCTGAGAAATTATATGGGAAGGTATTGATTGAGAGGGTGAAGGCATGTACAGAGCATCAGATTGGGGAGGAGCAGTGTGGTTTCAGAAGTGGTAAAGGATGTATGAATCAGGTGTTTACGTTGAAGAATGTATGTGAGTAATACTTAGAAAAACAAATGGCAAATTTGTTTTTCTTTTTTTTTAATTTTCCAAAAGAAGGAACAGAGGAGGGGGCAAGGTGAGGATATTCCCTCAAAGGCCCAGTCCTTTGTTCTTAACGCTACCTCGCTGACACAGTAAGGTTACAGTTTTCAGAGGAGTTGCAATAACCTATACCAATTGTACTTTTTTTTTTCCCCAAAAGAAGGAACAGAGAAGGGGGCCAGGTGAGGATATTCCCTCTAAGGCCCAGTTCTCTGTTCTTAACGCTACCTCGCCAATGTGCGGGAAATGGCGAATAGTATGAAAGAAGAAAGAATATATATATATATATATATATATATATATATATATATATATATATATATATATATATATATATATATATATATATATATATATATATATCCTAGCGTGAGCCAGGTACCCATTTTATCGACCAACCCCGAGGGGTGAATTAACAGCTGGGTTGACGGTGGACCGGCTGCCGCAATCAGGATTCAGACCTATGCGCTCGACCCTGGGCGGCGAGTGGATGCTTCACGAAGGAACGCAACTTGGTGACGACTGTAGCAACACGACGGATCGAAGAGGTTTTACACCTGGCTGAGGATCGTAGCGACGCGTTGTGTCCATAAGACATGATTAACACGGCTAAAGATCCTTGTGAAGATGAACGACATATAAATGTTCTTAAAAAGCACTGTGAAAAGTGTCTCATTTTCCAGTGAACAAAACAAATACAAGTTTTACGTAAAGTCGGTGTGGATAAGTATTTCATAACATGACACATTCCTTATGAAGGCATCATGTCAGGAAATATTTTGAATGACTGTGATGAACACCTTTTTTCTTTCTAGTTAATTTACAACTATTTTTGTATATATATGATGAATAATATTATAATGTCATGCACTGAAGATGCAAGATTACCTATTGTCTGTGATTTGAGCGTGTCGTGTGGACAGGTAAATCCGTGAAGAAAAAGGCAATGTAAAGTCGTTATGAAAATGCTGACAAATGGTGAAACTCACCTGACCTCAAGTTGTCTTCTCTGCTACACATTGTTTACATCACACTTACTCTGTAATGTTTGCTTCTGGATTACGCTTATGTTTCATGATGTTTTGGCACGCTAATAATGTAAGTTCATGTATGTGGAACTGGTTTTCCTGTTCACCAATAAATGGGCAAGAGTATAAACTTTGAAATCTTTTTCCTCTCGTACAAGTAGTATCTCAAAATGGTATTTAGTAGCAAAGTGTTCCACCATAACTAGGATGTCTCTTATGACGCAAACCTTCCAGTCAACGGACATCACCCAAACTCTGACTCAGTACACTCACATCCATCTTCACAATACACACCACTTGATCCTGGAGGCGGGGTAGAGAGGTGAGGGTGCTAAACGATTATGTACCAGTGATACATTACGAAGAGAATGAAAGAGAAGAAAATACAGTAGACACCTGACAGTATTTGTATACTCGCACATACATGAAATATTCGCTACCTTCTCTACAGATCAGTCCAGCGCATTCCTACATGTACATCACTAACAAGTGTCCTCCAGGAAAACAACTAAACCCAAAAATCACGTTGCCATACATTCACTCACTACGAGGATACAGAGAGCACACGATGTGTAAGATTAATGAAGGAAAGAAGTGTATAATTTTACTGTAAGGTTACAGTTCTCCGAGGAGTTGCAATGACCTATACCAATTGTACTTTGACAGTAATGAAAGACGAATCAGGAAGGTGAGGGAAGCAGCGACACACTCCCTCCTCGGACATGGTGAAGTACTGGCGACGGAAAATTTCAATCCAGATAAAGTCTCAGGAAACTTCAACTTTCATGGAGACAGAGAGTCATAGAGACAAATAACTACAATGTATGCTGGAGAATTGTCTGTAATGGGACAACACAAAGTACCCAAGAACCAGATAGTAACGTTTACATTAAAAAGAAACTGAAATAGAAGTTGTTAAATATGATACATCTGGGAAATAAGTGATCACAGAAGTCCTTGATGTTGACTATTTGGTTAAAGAGGACACAAGAGCTGGAGAATTGCCAAAGATGAGGAAGAAGGAAAATTTTATTACTGCTCACTAATCTCCCCAACAACCATGTTCCACATGTGGGTTGCTCGTGTTCGACTCCAGATTCATATTCTCTTTTTTGCATACCCATCACTTTTGGCAACACATAACACGCATCCTTATCTTTATATATTTTCCTTACCTTTAATTTTTTTCAAAATTAGGGAAGATGAATTGACGGGAGCAGAAAGTGAACATTATGTGCTGACAAAGAAAATAATATGTAAGCAGTTAGTGTAGAGAGAAATATAAGAGATCTGGAGAAGGACGTCGATGAAACAAAAGTCTGGAAAAATAAAGAATTAAAACTTGATACTCAGTCTAGAGATATTGCTCCAGCAGGTGTGATGGTGGACAGGTCAGCCGATGGTGTACGTCGTGCGACAGATGGTAACTCTAAGAGATAAGGAGGTAAGACGTACCCGCTCTGAATATTGTGCTGAAGTGAGAACGCTGCCAGTCACCAAGGGTGAGGCGAAATGCGAGAAGAATTTAAGTGCTGTAATTCAAACCTGATTTAGTGGAGGAAGGACATCTGACAGGTAAGATGGAAACTTTGGTGTTGACAGATGGGACTGGGAGAGGAGTTCCTGTGGGTTAACCTAGTGTTCAATGTAATTTCAGGCGGTCCTCCAAAGGTCATGATATCCACACACTCTGGTCCTCTCTACGGTCACTCACATATAGAAAGGTGTACAATGGTAACCAGGAGTCAGAGAAGAGAAGCAAGGAGGCTGCCATCCCTACGTTTCGTCTGAAAGCCATTAACGAATATCGTTACAACGTAGGGATTTCAGAATAGCCAAGGCGAGGCTGACGCGCTTGCGTTAGTGTAAAGGTTAAGCCGAGTCTGCAGAGACGAAGACGACCAGGAAGGTGAGATGTCAAAGCACAGCCTTCGCAAGGGTGTTATAACCTATGACAGACAGGATCCGACGGTTAACAGATAAGCTACATCAAGTCCTCATGCTAACAAAGTCCTGGGAATCTAGTATTACACTTAGCTCAGGAATCGATTTTGGATGTTACTTGAGCGAAAAAAAAAAATCTGGATTATTTCTTTTAGTAAGTTACACGAGCTGGTAAAACAATGAATTTCAGATAGGATGGGGCTTTTCTAAGGTCTAGGTTAGAGTGGGAAGGGGGGCGAAATGGACGCACGAATCGCTAAATGATATTGATGTACGTCAATAATGATGTTGAACTTTGAGGAATTCTCAGATTAGGTGTTCATTACGGAGGTATTCAGATGGCCCGACAGATGTACCAAGACCTACGACCCTAACTATGATTTGATAAGAGCCAAACGTCAACTAACGCCGCTCTAATGTTACATTCAAGATAACTCAGGGTTTGGTACCGGTAACTTACCGTACTGTTATCAATGATGGGCAAGTGATAAGGTTGCTCTGTGTAATTTCATGGAGGAAAATGTCATGATCTCATTAGCAAGGAGAGTAAGACAGAATAGTTTTTTAAGGAGGTGAAATATCATGTTCGAACTGTATTTCCTTTCATACAATATATTATTCCCTCTGTTCAGGAGTTTACGTTAAGGATTTAACAACAAGTTGACGTTATAATGTTAACAATTATAGAATGAAACGACTTCATTGAAATATCACGATGTAACTATTGCCTCATATGTTCTATGCCAGTACAAGCGTGGCTTTGTACTCACTTTAATGGTCTGGAGAATTAAGGCTTAGCGAAGTCGAAATGCGACATATTGAAATACGTTGACTGGCAGTATTTACATTGCGACCTATAACAAGCATACTAGCTCGTTATATAAGCAAGTTGATGCAGTTATATTATCATCCAGCAGTTTCTCTCGCCTCAATGACCTTCGCGCCCCCAGAGACAAGCACTAAGTGTCCCAGGGGCAGCGGCTGAGGTGAAGTGTGGAGGGAGGTGTGACTGGCTGATGAACCGAACACCAGCTCACTCGGAGGGGTAGAGAGGTGGACTATGGCAGATTCGCTCCAGAACCCTTGGGCAGACGGGGAGATATCCAGGTTACAACCTCAGGGAGTTCCTAACATCCCTCAATTTCTCCTCAGTGTGAGGACGTACAGTGAACCTGACACCATAGCTCACGTCCAGGAGGAGGAGTCGAGGTGAGCAGTTGTAATAGTAACTTGTCGTGCGACACATCTTACCCGCTAGACGACTTTACATTCAATATTCATTTATGTCTTTGTTTGAAGCAAATACCTACATAAGTTTTTGCTTCAGTGATAAGTATAAGTATCAAGTTTGTGTGAAGTAAAATAGATAAATGATAAAGTATGACTTATCAGAATATCTTCATTCAGAAATGTTTATAAGTTGTGGTCATTACTAGTGTATACCAAAATCCTTCACTGTAAACATGTAACATTAAGACACAGAGTAAAGGAACACCATGTAACCATCATTATTTTATATTCTATATTTCAGGCACACGACGTGGATGGTGAGAATAAAGATAATCTTCAGTGAGTGTGACAAAGTGAAGTACAGAAGACATTTGCTCCAGCCTACAGGAGTTTGCGTGACATCAGTGGCATCAGAGACTATGTCTTTGTCGGCACCAGAACCGTGTGGAGACCGTGTTGTGTCTCAATGACGGCACCAAAACCGTATGGAGACCGTGATGTGTCTCACTGCCGGCACCAGAACCGTGTGGAGACTGTGTTGTCTCAATGACGGCACTAGAACCGTGTGGAGACCGTGTTGTCTCAATGACAGCACTAGAACCGTGTGGAGACTGTGTTGTGTCTCAATGACGGCACCAGAACCGTGTGGAGACCGTGTTGTCTCGATGACGGCACTAGAACCGTGTGGAGACTGTTGTGTCTCAATGACGGCACCAGAGCCGTGTGGAGACCGTGTTGTCTCGCTGACTGGCCCCGGGTGGTGACCGCTGTGTGAAGGCTGTTTGTATTGTTAGTTGTCAGCCAGTGTTGTTATGGTCAACATGGGCACTCTGTGTTCTGTATATAACTTGCACTGTGAGGCTTGAAGCCTTTGCTGTTCTGTAACTCACATGATGATAATGGATGAAGACACGAAACTTTGTGTCTATAAAAACTTAGCAATGTTGGACTGTATTTTGTGATAATCATTTCACATTAAAGATAGAAAACACACATAAGGTATTTCATTATCCTCGGAGGAACGGATGAAAAAAAAAATATAGAAAAAAAGATTTTCTTTTCCAATAAACATTCGTTTTAAAGGAGATCTGCGCCCTAAATTAATATATATATATATATATATATATATATATATATATATATATATATATATATATATATATATTGGAAAGGATCACAATTTTGCTCGTGATCAAGATATTCCTATGAGTCCACGGGGAAAATGAACCACGAAAAGTTCCCAAGTGCACTTTCGTGTAATAATCACGTCATCAGGGGAGACACAAGAGAGAAATATAACATTCAGTTGACATACATCGAAGAGACGAAGCTAGGACGCCATTTGGTAAACATGTGATTGTCCAACATGTTTTGGACAATCACATGTTTACCAAATGGCGTCCTAGCTTCGTCTCTTCGATGTATATCAACTGTTATATTTCTCTCTTGTGTCTCCCCTGATGATGTGATTATTACACGAAAGTGCACTTATGAACTTTTCGCGTTTCATTTTCCCCGTGGACTCATAGGAATATATATATATATATATATATATATATATATATATATATATATATATATATATATATATATATATATATATATATATATATATATATATATATATATATATACGTGTAGGAAGAGAGGAAAGTGATTGGTTCTCAGTGAATGTAGGTTTGCTGCAGGGGTGTGTGATGTCTCCATGGTTGTTTAATTTGTTTATGGATGGGGTTGTTAGGGAGGTGAATGCAAGAGTTTTGGAAAGAGGGGCAAGTATGAAGTCTGTTGGGGATGAGAGAGCTTGGGAAGTGAGTCAGTTGCTGTTCGCTGATGATACAGCGCTGGTGGCTGATTCATGTGAGAAACTGCAGAAGCTGGTGACTGAGTTTGGTAAAGTGTGTGAAAGAAGAAAGTTAAGAGTGAATGTGAATAAGAGCAAGGTTATTAGGTACAGTAGGGTTGAGGGTCAAGTCAATTGGGAGGTGAGTTTGAATGGAGAAAAACTGGAGGAAGTGAAGTGTTTTAGATATCTGGGAGTGGATCTGGCAGCGGATGGAACCATGGAAGCGGAAGTGGATCATAGGGTGGGGGAGGGGGCGAAAATTCTGGGAGCCTTGAAGAATGTGTGGAAGTCGAGAACATTATCTCGGAAAGCAAAAATGGGTATGTTTGAAGGAATAGTGGTTCCAACAATGTTGTATGGTTGCGAGGCGTGGGCTATGGATAGAGTTGTGCGCAGGAGGATGGATGTGCTGGAAATGAGATGTTTGAGGACAATGTGTGATGTGAGGTGGTTTGATCGAGTAAGTAACGTAAGGGTAAGAGAGATGTGTGGAAATAAAAAGAGCGTGGTTGAGAGAGCAGAGGAGGGTGTTTTGAAGTGGTTTGGGCACATGGAGAGAATGAGTGAGGAAAGATTGACCAAGAGGATATATGTGTCGGAGGTTGAGGGAACGAGGAGAAGAGGGAGACCAAATTAGAGGTGGAAAGATGGAGTGAAAAAGATTTTGTGTGATCGGGGCCTGAACATGCAGGAGGGTGAAAGGAGGGCAAGGAATAGAGTGAATTGGAGCGATGTGGTATACCGGGGTTGACGTGCTGTCAGTGGATTGAATCAAGGCATGTGAAGCGTCTGGGGTAAACCATGGAAAGCTTTGTAGGTATGTATATTTGCGTGTGTGGACGTATGTATATAGATGTGTATGGGGGTGGGTTGGGCCATTTCTTTCGTCTGTTTCCTTGCGCTACCTCGCAAACGCGGGAGACAGCGACAAAGCAAAAAAAAAAAAAGATATATATATATATATATATATATATATATATATATATATATATATATATATATATATATATATATATATATATACATATTCTTTCTTTCCATTTTCTTTCTTTTTTGATATTCATTATACTTTGTCGCTGCCTCCCGCGTTAGCGAGGTAGTGCAAGGAAACAGATGAAAGAAATGGCCCAACCCACCTACATACACATGTATATACATACACGTCCAAACACGCACTTATACATACCTATATATTTCAATATATACATATATATACATACACAGACATATACATATATACACATGTACATAGATCATACCTGCTGCCTTTATGCATTCTCGTCGCCACCCCGCCACACATGAAATGACATCCCCCTCTCCACGCATGCGCGCGAGGTAGCGATAGGAAAAGACAACAAAGGTCACATTTGTTCACGCTCAGTCTCTAGCTGTCATGTATAATGCACCGAAACCACAGCTCCCTTTCCACATCCAGGCCCCACAAAACTTTCCTTAGTTTACCCCAGACGCTTCACATGCCCTGGTTCGATCCATTGACAGCACGTCGATCCCGTTATACCACATCGTTCCAAGTCACTCTATTCCTTGCACGCCTTTTACCCTCTTGTATGTTCAGGCCCCAATCGCTCAAAGTCTTTTTCACTGCATCCTTCCATCACCAATTTGGTCTCCCAGTTCTCCTTTTTCCCTCCACCGCTGACACATATATCCTCTTTGTCAATCTTTCCTCACTCATTCTCTCCATGTGACCAAACCGTTTCAATACATCCTCTTCTGCTCTCTCAACCACACTCTTTCTATTACAACACATCTCTCTTCTCCTTTCATTTCTTACCCGATCAAACCACCTCACACCATATATTGTCCTCAAACATCTCATTTCCAGCACATCCACCTTCCTCCGCGCAACCCTATCTATAGCCCACGCCTCACAACCATATAACAATGTTGGAACCACTATAAACATACCCATTTTTGCTCTCCGAGATGACGTTCTCGCCTTCCACACATTCTTCAACGCTTCAAGAACCTTCGCCCCCTCCCCCATCCTGTGACTCACTTCCGCTTCCATGGTTTCTTACACTGCCAAATCTACTCCCAGATATCTAAAACACTTCACTTCCAGTTTTTCTCCATTCAAACTTACCTCCCAAATGACTTTTCCCTCAACCCTACTAAACCTAATAACCTTGCTCTTATTCACATTTACCCTCGGCTTTCTTCTTTCACACACTTTACCAAACTCAGTCTCCAGCTTCTGCAGTTTTTCACCCGAATTAGCCATCAGCTCTGTATCATCAGCGAACAACAACCAACTCACTTCCCAAGCTCTCTCATCCACAACAGACTGCATCCTTGCCCCTCTCTCGAAAGCTCTTGTATTCACCTCCCTAACAACCCCATCCATAAGCAAATTCAACAACCATGGAGACATCACGCACCGCTGCCGCAAACCAGAATTCACTGGAAACCAATCACTTTCCTCTCTTCCTACTCGTGTGTTGGCAGTTTTGATGCACGATACAGGGTTATAGTGATGGGTGATTTGAATGCAGAGTAAGTAATGTGGCAGTTAAGGGAATAATTGGTGTACATGGGGTGTTCAGTGTTGTAGATGGAAATGGTGAAGAGCTTGTAGATTTGTGTGCTGAAAAAGGACTGGTGATTGGGAATACCTGGTTGAAAAAAGAGAGATATACATGACTATACGTATGTAAGTAGGAGAGATGGCCAGAGAGCGTTATTGGATTACGTGTTAATTGATAGGCGCGTGAAAGAGAGACTTTTGGATGTTAATGTGCTGAGAGGTGCAACTAGAGGGATGTCTGATCATTATCTTAGGGAGGCGAATGTGAAGATTTGTAGAGGTTTTCAGAATAGAAGAAAGAATGTTGGGGTGAAGAGAATGGTGAAAGTAAGTGAGACTGGGAAGAGACTTGTGTGATGAGGTACCAGGAGAGACTGAGTGCAGAATGGAAAAAGGTGAGAGCAAAGGACGTAAGAGGAGTGGGGGAGGAGTGGGATGTATTCAGGGGAGCAGTGATGGCTTGCGCAAAAGATGCTTGTGATATGTGAAGCGTGGGAGGTGGACAGATTAGAAAGGGTAGTGAGTGATGGGATGAAAAAGTAAGATTATTAGTGAAAGAGAAGAGAGAGGCATTTGGACGTATTTTGCAGGGTAACAGTGCAAATGACCGGGAGATGTATAAATGAAAGAGACAGAAGGTCAAGAGAAAGAAGCAAGAGGTGAAAAAGAGGGCAAATGAGAGTTAGGGAGAGAGAGTATCATTAAATTTTAGGGAGAATAAAAAGATGTTGTGAAAGGAGGTAAATAAAGTGCGTAAGACAAGAGAACAGATGGGAACATCGGTGAAAAGGGCTAATGGGGCGGTAATAACAAGTAGTGGTGATGTGAGGAGATGGAGCGAGTATTTTGAAGGTTTGTTGAATGTGTTAGATGATAGAGTGGCAGATATAGGGTGTTTTGGTGTGCGAAGTGAGAGGGTCAGGGAGAATGGTTTGCTAAACAGAGAAGAGGTAGTGAAAGCTTTGCGGAAGATGAAAGACGGCAAAGCGGCGGGTTTGGATGGTATTGCTATGATATGATAGAGTTGATGGAGAGGCTATGTGGAAGGTATTAAGAGTATATGGTGTGGGAGGCAAGTTGCTAGAAGCAGTGAAAAGTTTTTAAAAGGCATGTGTACGAGTAGGAAGAGAGGAAAGTGATTGGTTCTCAGTGAATGTC